>NW_027672685.1:0-261000 GCF_964165515.1 Mesoplodon bidens | reverse complement strand
TAACCCAAGGTTTCTCAACATCCGTACTAATGAAATTTAGGGACAAATCATTCTTTGTTGTGGGGGATTGTCCTGTCCACTTTAGGATATTTAGCAGTGTCCCTGGCCTCTACCCACTAGATGTGAGTAGCACCTCCTCCTTTTGAAAACCAAAAATGTCTTCAAACATTGCCAACTGTAGCCTCGTGAGCAAAATTACCCCACTCTCCTGTATAACTATTGTTTTAACCTATGTCTTTTTATTTAAAGTATGTTTCTTAGAGATCTTATAGATCTTACTTCGATCTTGCTTTCTTCCCCCAAATCTATTAACAGAGATTATTTAGGCCATTCACATTTAAGTGATTATTCATATCGTTGGGTTAAAATCTGTTTCTTACTGGATGTTTTCTACTTTTTCAATTTGTCTTCTTTTTTCCCCTCTTCTCTTGCCTTTATGGATTTAATTTTGTGATTTCTCTTCACCTCCTCTATTGACTTCTTATTATTTAAACCTCTTACTTTATACTTCCCCTGTAATATAACAATCTTATATATATATTTTCCCAATTCTTCCCTTCCACCCTTTTGCCATTGTTGTCATACATGTCACTTTTAAATATGCTATAAATTCACAATACATACAACTTTTGTTTAAGCAGTTAGCATTTAGAGTGATAAAAGTAAGGAATGAAAAGATTTCACTTATGGCTTCCCTGGTGGCTCAGTGGTTGAGATTCCGCCTGCCGATGCAGGGGATGCGGGTTTGTGCCCCGGTCCGGGAAGATCCCACGTGCTGCAGAGCGGCTGGGCCCATGAGCTATGGCCACTGAGCCTGCGTGTCTGGAGCCTGTGCTCCACAACGGGAGAGGCCACAAGAGTGAGAGTCCCGTGTACCGCAAAAAAAAAAAAAAAGAAAAAAGATTTCACTTTGTCTTTATTTATTCTATTTCCAACGTTTTTCATTTCTTTGTGTAGATCCAGATTTCTGACATATATTGTAGTCTTTCAGCCTGAATCACTTACTTTAAGTTTTCTTGGAGTGATGATGAATACTGTGGATGCCAATCAGTGACCAACCCTCATAGCTTCCAAGAAGGGTAGCCAGCTGGGAGGGAGGGGGGAAAGGTGAGGTGGGTGCCTGGGTCCCCTTCATATGACCCACCCCACCCAGGCAAGTTATGGAGTAGACATACCTCAGATGGCCTGCAGCCCCTCCCTCTTCCCCTCCCCAGATCCAGAAGCAAGGAAATGTTTCTGAAATCTGAGCACAGGAAGTAAATTCTTCACCCAAAGGCAGCTGCCTCCAGGAATAGGAGGAGGTGACCTGACTTGGGCCAAGTCCACATTACCAATCCTAGTGGGGACATTCCCAGAACTGTACAGACAGTAAATATGGGCACTGCCCTCCTCTCCCTGCTGGACCAGATGCCCTAGACCTGATCTCTCCCAAATGATTATTTTTCTCTTTTCATGTCACCACTGCTTACTTCCCAACACATCCTGTACTCAAGGAAAGTCGGGGTAGGAAGTTGTCTCAGTCCTCCACACTAGGGACAGACAGGTAATGGGAGGGAGGAAGCAAGGGAGGCAAAGACCATTTGCAGCCGCCCCACACTCCTGCCTGGTCCAGGTGCTGTGGTTATTAAAGCAGGACTGAACCAAGTTAACCCAAGGTTAAAGGATAAATGTAGGGGAGATAAAGAAGAGAGCAGAGTGAGCCTGGGAAAAAGGAGGGAGAAGGGCAATTTTAGAAAAGAATGGGGATGCAGGAAGGGAGAGAGAACCATCTCTACCAGGTCTGAGTGCCAAGGGCACAGATGGATGAATGTGCCTGGAAGACCTCTGGCTTCCACTCTAACGACAGGCAGCAGTTTAAGATTCAAGGTTCCTGGGCCTGGGACTAGGCCCTGCTGGGTCTGATACTTGTGGGAATGGGGCGGGTTCTGCGGTCTGGAAAATGGAGCAGACAGTGTGCCCAGTTCAACGTGCCCTGAAGGAGTGTACAAGCTCCAGAGGAAGAGGTGGGATTTGAAGAGTCTAAAACAAAACAAAACAGCAAGGGAGAATTCTGGCTTTGCTTTTAGCCCTAAGGAAGAAAATCCATCTTTCACAGGTCCCTTCAAAAACAAGAGACTCAAAGACCCAGCTCCTGGTCCTGTGCTCCTCGCACTTCCCTTGCTTCTGTGCTTTGCCTCTGTGGTGGAAGGGGGACGCCAGTACTTCCACCCCTCTCCTCTTCAGAGTAACTGCTGGACTTGACTGTATCTACCACCTCCTCTTAAAAAAAAAAAGTTAAAACACTGTCCACCTGACTATGATAAAACCAAACATCTACTCTGGCTGACCCCACAGGGATCCTCCCCTGTCAATCTGAAGCCCAAGCACCAATTTTCATCCATTACCCCAGGAAAGTTGAATGTCTCAAGTTTAAGGGTGATAAAAATTAATTCCCCAACTGTAATTAGTGGGAGTTTGTGCAGGCAGCACCAAGCATTTCTGGGCACAGATAGTGGGGATGGCTGCACCTTTAAGTCCATCCTCCCCAGCCCCCTCTGTGGCTCCTGAGCTCACCTCCAGGCCCCAATGCCATCTCTCAGTCTTGGCTCTGGCCACTTCTTTCATGTGAACAGATCCCAGATCCTGGAAGCAAGACTTGTCCCCACACCTGACCATGGTGCTGGGCCTGGGACTCTGCCAGGATCCTGCAGTCAATGCTACTGCTTTATCTCTTCTGCAAGTAAGAAAAACAGCAAGTTTGAGCTACTAAGGCTGTTATTATATTATGACTATTATTAACTTTAAACATACACCCTGCCAACTTCCAGAAGCAGCAGCCACCTCTTCAGGATACTCTTGGGGATCAATTCCTGTCTGTTGGTATTTGGTCCTTAGGGATGATGTTCAGGCACCTGCAGCATCTGGTTAGGGAAGGGAGTGTCCCTTGGGCTTACAGTGGCATCAGAGGGAAATTTGCATTTTTCACACACTGAATTCCTGTGGGGAGGAGGAATTGCGGAAGTAGCTTTTTCGTTTTCTTTTGGTTTGGTTTGGTTAAAGAGTTAAGGAGTGTTTAACAAGGGAGGAACATATATAGATCACATTAGCTACTTTCTCCTTTCCTGATTGGGCCAAGGTTGTGTCTCATCCCTCACAGACCCCCCTGGACAAGCCCAGAGACATTCTATCCTGCCATTCCCCCTCTGCCACAGGACCTCCTTCGCACTCAGACCTTTTGCTTCCAATGTGGTCCTGGGAGGGCAGAAAACGGTGTCTGGATACCCTGCATGGCCTCCAAGGAAGAAGCAGCTGGGGAGCCTCCTTGAATTGAAGGCTTTGCAAAGGCGGGACTTCTGAGCACGCCCAGAGCCCTACCCTGGACCTGGGAGAAGGCTCTGCTGCCAGGAGTGTTCTCTGGCCCGTGCACTGCTGGAGACACCTAGCTTACCCAGGAAGATGTCAGGAAGCGCACCGCAATTAGATCTTCAGGGTCCACTGTGGGAGATCAGTAAACAAACGTAATATATCTCCTGGGTGGCCAGCATATATTCAGAGATTCTGTGTCCAGAATGGCTAGGTTTCAAGGCCAAGGGCTTCTGTGTGTTCCTGTCCTGAGCAGCGGCTGCCATGACCCTCACATTCCTCCCTTTCTCCACAACCCTCTGTTCTCCACACAGAGGGGACAACGTCTGTAAGTGAGCTCCAAGAGGAGCTCAGCAGAGTGAGGACAAGTCCTCTGAAGTGGGGTGTTGGGGATCTCCTTTCAGACACTTCTTTTCTTCCTCTGTCAGAGGCTGGGTTCACATGTCCTCTCCTATCTTGGTATGTCTCAATGTCTGACAGGAATTTCTTGGATTTGAGGTGAATCTCCAGGGTTTGACTCCCACTTGGCACTAGGAAGGTACCCAATAAATGTTTGCATGGAATTCTATAAGGATATTAGAATTCTAGCTTTGATAACTGAGAAGTCTCACAAAAAAGGTGGAAATGTTTATAACAGCAAAAGGGGAGGTGGTAGTGGAAGTCTTGGGGACTAAGCAGTTTGCCCTACCACACTGCCGCTAGGGCAGGTAGCTTGGTCAGGAGTCAATTCTATCCTCTGGAGATGGGCAAGAGGACCTGACTTCTTTGACCGTGGGGTTCATGTCCCTGTGATGTAAGAGTTTATATGATGGACAGGAAGCTGTCTCTACCCATGCTCCCCCTCACCTCCCTCACCTGACCAGGCTTAGGCTCCAAGCCTGAGTTTCTGAGGTGCCCATGGCTTCCTTACCCTGAGTGCATACGAGGCCATCTCACTCTAGAAAATGCCAGAATTTCCCAGAGGTGTTCTAGCTGCTAGTTGAGATACCCTATACCAGCTCCTCAGGTTCTATTTGCTGGTACAGAGATGCCAGGGCTCAGATGGACCCAGAAGTCCAGCAAACAAATTGATAAGGGCACATTTTGAGCACCCTGAATTCCAAAGCCTTAGGCCATGTGGCTTCCTAGGCCTATCCAGACACTGCAGCCCCCAAAGACCCACACCCACATGCTAACAGACACATACACACACAAACTTCAATGAGTCACCCTGTGGGGCTGACGCCTACCTTATTCCATCTTGGGCTTCTTAGCTGGGTGTTAGGAGAGCTGTAAGGGACCCCCTAGGCTTTCAGATGCCTAGTATTGAGGGAGTTGAATCTGAGGGGCATGTCGTAGGGAGTGGAGGAAGGACCTCCTGGAGCAAGAACCTGGAAAACTCTGAAGCTATTTGACCAAATTCAAAAGAGACTGAGTCTCCTAGCTGCTATTGTTACTGGGACTTTGGGTTCATCTTTTGTTTCTAGCATGAAAAAGAGTGAGTATTTTAATTCCAGGAGAATTTGGAAAAACCTGGAAAATAGCGGGGGGATTGATTGGGAGGAACCCCTGCAGGGGAAAAACCACCCAGTACAGTCTTAGAGACTGACACTGGGTCCCCTACTCTGGACCCAGCAGTTTGAAGGCCCTCTCTTGTCCTCATCCAGCTGCTCCTGTCTCCACCAGGTGAGAAGTTTTCAGGGTCCAGGGAGCTTGCCACCTGGAGCTCCAGCTCCTTCCCCCGCTTAGGTCTAGTACCTAGGTCCCCTGTACCGCGATTGCCTGACTTAATGGCACTTATCTCTCTTCCTGGGTCTGCAACACATTCCCAGGTTTCATCCTCCGAAAGACAGCTGAGTGAAAGAGGGAGTCATTGAGCCGAAGGGGGCGCTGTTTGCGCAGGTGGACGGTTCAGACAGCGCCTAGATGTGCAGTCTGGGAACGAGCAAACTGAAGAGGTCTCTGGTATAGGAGGGAGCAGACGTCATGCAGGCAATGGGCCGGGGTCTTCACGTGTTCTCCTGCCAATCTCGGGAGCCAGGAGCCCCCGGTCTGTATGCGTGGAGAGAAACTCTTCTCAAGACCCTTACAGCCGCGAGCTCAGAGCCTAGCGAACAGGTCCTGCGACTGTGAAGGGACCAGGTCTCGTTTGCATTGGGCAGACAGCCCGAGGGCTGGAGAGGAGCCAGACCCCGGGACCAAGAAGTGTCTGAAGCACTTAGAAACGCGTTGCTCGAGCTCCCGGGAAGGTGAGGCGGGTAGAGCTAGAAGCGTCCCAGGCCTCGAGTCCCTAGGTGTCTGGGAGGGGGTTTCTCACAGGAGCTGAATGTTTTAACTCCTCCGCTTTCTTAGGCCTGGTTGTTTTCATTGTGTTGAACATGCCCCGCCTGTTCCCAGACTGGACCAGTAGGGTCTCCGGGACCTCACCTCTCAGCCTTCTAGGAGCGCCCGGAAACTCCGTGGTTCAGCCCCGCGGGTCTTCAGTAGCTTGTAGGAGCGCCCTAATTGATTCCAAAGTCACTTGGAGCAGTGCGCCCCGCTATGCCACCCCAGAGCTCCTGCTCTTACGCCCTGCACACCCATTTCGGACTCCAAGTCATTTCGCTTTCTGAACTCGGATTTGGATCCTGCTGGGAATGGATCTTTCTGAAAAACCAGGGACTTAGATTTCCCAATGCAAAGAAGAATTCGTGACTTCTTTACCCTCACGTGGCTGCATTTCTTCTTTGGTTGGCGGGGATGAGTGAAGGGATGTCGCTGCTTCAAAGGCAGTTCTTTTTCTTTTTAAACCCCAATTAGGGCAAAGATTCCAAACTTCTGCCAGTTTGAACTGTAAGGGTATCTCTAATCCCGAGAAGGAAGGACAGGGGAACGCGAATAATCGAGGTACGCCTTGCCCTGCCTCTTGGGCTTTCTAAGACCCGCAGGGACGCTGAGATGCCTTGCTAACCTCACCAGCCTCAGCCCCTCAGTTCAGTCCCTGGCACTACAGGCACCAGGACGTGTGCAGGCTGACAGCGAGAGGGGGCCAGTAGTGCGGAAACACCCTCTGCCTACCTTTGCTCGTTCCCCTTCCTCCCCCATAGTGGGACCGCGGGCCGGGCAGCGGGACAGGAGGCCGAGATGGGCTAGGAAGGCTGGAGTGAGGGGCACAGAGAACTTGACCTCGTATGTGCCAGCTCACCAGCATGTGTGATGAGGCTGTGGGGGACCCCGGGTGTGTGCCGCTGCCTGCGTGATCCTGAAAAGCTAATGGGACAACCGACCCTCAAATAGAGAACCAAGAATAGATTTTTAAACCTCACACGAATTTAATTTATGATATATGATAAACGTAGCAATTTGATTCAATGAATAAGGTAGTTTAATGAATAGCGCTGGTATATTTTACTTTTGATCTAGAAGAGACTCAGTCCCTTGATTCTCAGCATATACAAAAGTAGGTTCTGTATTTATTTTAGATTTTTAAAAAATCAAATCTTTAAAGAAATATTAGGGGGAAGTATTTTCTAGGCTTAAAGAAAAACAATTTTTAACTAAACAGGACATTTTCCTAAGCTACCCTTTTTGGTAAACTAATCAGGCTGTATCTCTTACAATTTTAAATGTACATAACACTTAACACAGCAGTCCAACCTTGGGATATCTAACCTACAGAAGTAAAAAGCACCTGGACCAGAGGAAACTATAGGGGGAAAATGTGATTCAATGGAAAGCCATGCACTGTTTAGGGCCCACCTTTCCAGTTTATTTGACTTTGATTCTTTGTGCACTCTGAGGCTTTCTTGGCCTTTGAGCTAATTTATAACTCTGTAAATTGTAGATAACTGAAGGCAATGCAAAAAAATTCTTGTCTATAGATACGTAAATAAATCCCATCCCCTGAAGGGTCAATTGAAGTCCCTCCTCAACTAGGAAAGAAGGCAATTTTGCCTCCATTTACACATTCATTTCACTATTCCTCATCTATAAATATGCTTGGTCTCTGTCCTTTGAACTGGCTTTGACATCTTTATCGTTGCCTTATGAGTTCAATGACTTAAATAAAATTTATATATCTATGAGAGTCATGATTTTACCTTTTTTTGAGAATTATCCTTTAATGAAACAACTACAGTGGCATTTGTGGTGGTAAAACAAAACAAAATATCAAACTAACTCTGAATCTCGAATGATAGGAGAATGGTTAAATGGCTCATAAAATTGCCAGTTAATGGAATGAAAACAATAAAAATCTATGTGATCCAGTTGAAGGATGTTTTTATACCTATATCCACTTAGTGTAGGATATCATTTTTATTTTTAAAAAAGGAAAAAATATTAGTGTATGTGTTACTGAGTTCAAGCTAGCTCCGCTTGCCACATAACAGGCAAATAAATCAGGAGATGAGGTGTTGAGGCAAGGAATGGCAACTTTATTTGGAAAGCAGGCAGACGAGAAGGTGACAGACTAATATCCTAGAGTAACATCTTATCAGGGTCTGGATGCAATTTTTTTTTATAGAACAGAGAAGGGGAAGAGGTGAGGAAGTAAAGTAAAAGGCCATAAGTCTTGCAAAATATCTCCTGGTTTTTGGCCAACCTCAGGAAGGGCTGTGTTAATTTCTTTTCTGCAGCCATTCACGTTGTGCAGGGTCAGGGTGTTTCCTTGTGAGGTTAACAAAGGCACTTTAGATTAATATTCAGGCAGAGGGTCAGGGTTCCCCGAGGGAGGCCATTATGTATGCCTATAGCTATAGACATCAGCCTTTTAGTGATTATAGTAACAAAAAGTAATGGAGAGCAAAGGTTAAAGTAAAAGAAACAGATCCAACATGGAGTCAGATTTTGTTCTTCCCTGTTACATGAGTATGTCTGTATATTTTTCTATGAGCACAATAAATTGTGGACAGATACACACTACTAATGTTGTTTATCTCACGTTGATGTGAATTTGCTTACCATGGGGTTTTGTGATTAAGCCAAGTTAGTATGTATAAATATATATTCATGTATAATATATATTCATCTATATAATATATATGTCTTATATGTATATAAATCTTTTGGGTTGACTGTTACAAAGACCCTATATAACTTTTGTAATTTATAAAACTCTTATTAAGATTTGTTTTATAAAAAATTACCAAGAAGTTTCCTGAAGGACATAAGAGAAGTCTGGAAAAAAAAAAAAGACACACCTTGTATTTGGATAAGAAAATTTAACATTTTAAAGATCCTTACATTTTTGGTAATTAAGACACTATGGTACTGATATCAGAATAGAGAAGCTAATTGGTGGGAAAGAATTAAGAGTCTACAACTGTCCCATATGAGACTTTAGTGTGTGGAAAAATGTTTTTACAAATCAATGTTAGACTGTTAAATAAATTATATTGGAAACACAGGCTAGCTGATTGAGGGCAAATTGGATGACTATTCTACGGCACAAACTAAAATAAATTTAAAATGATTCAAGGCATAGTATTTTGATCCAAATAATGAGGAAAACATGGTGAAGCAGTAAAATTAAGGGGAGATTTCTCACTTGGGGTTCCTCAAGCACTAATAAGAGATGACTAGATCAATACACAAATAACTCAGAAAAGCAATGCAGAGGAGAAAAAAATGTAAATTGTCAATAAACATGAAACTATTTTTAACATTCACTAGCAATAGATTAAATGAAAAATGAAAAAATAACCAACTAGGAGACATGACTCTCAGTCAAAAAATTGTCCAAAATGATCAATGTCGATAAGGATGTGCTGAAACTGACACTGACATTTTGGGAGGCATGCAAACCAGTGTTATCTTTCAGGAAGGCAGTCTGGCACAAGGGGATAATTACATGGAAATGGAATTGTGCATCACAGAGGTTTCAATTCCAGACTTTTAAAATATAATACATACAAAAAACTGCAAATAAAATCCCCAGAGGCTTGTTTCCTCAGAATTCTTCTATGTATGTGCCCATAAGTGAGGTAGACCTACTTATAAATAAGTAAATTATGAGTAAAATAAGTACATTATAAGCAATATGGTATATAAATGGCAAACCAACTAGGCCACAGCATGTTTCTGTTAGGAGAACTCAGACTAAGGCACTTCACAGCAGAGTCTTTTCTGGGAATGACCTCTTATGAACCTCAAGACTCACGGTTTGCTCTTGGAAAAGTTTGCCCTTAATCAAATTGTTTCTTCTCTCTCACAAACTGAAACTGAGCCCCTCTAAAATTGAGTTCCCTTTGTGAGTTTCTGATTAATCTCTCTACTCAAAACTTTATTCCCTTGTTTGCCTCTTCTGACCTCAATCCTGTGCTAAATGAACACTAATCAAACAGAATCAGACGACTAAAATTGCTATTGTCTATAACATCATTAATGTTCTAAAATTGCTGTTGTAGATATCATCATTAACACACAAAATCAGGTTGTTTCTCCAGAACAGGATGAGCTCACAGATCCCCCAGGTGGCTAGAGAATTGTAAACTGGAAACATCCTGACTTCCACAGCTATGATTAAGAGATGTCACAAGATGATAGTTAATTCCAACTTCTTTTTTCTTCTTCTTTAAAAACACTCCCAACTCAAAGGCCAAGTTGGAGCAGATCTGAGGCTTGTCTCCCACTCGCTTGCTTGGCACCCTGCAATAAACCCTTACTTTATTGCAAACATCAGCTGTCAGAGTTTGGCTTTCTGTGCTGTAGTCACAGGAGCCCTTGCTCAATAACAAAGCCACATGCAGGTGACTTAAAAGTTACGTTGAAGGTAACGCTGAAGACTGTTACAGGATTAGCAAATCAGGTATTACTTATTTATTGTTTATAAAACACTGGAGAGCTAATATTTGATGATCAGCTTTACAAAGCCTTTTGGAAGTGGGGAAGACTGGAGCTAAGGGAACCAAGGAGGAGGATTAATTAGAAAACGTGGGGCCAGAAAAAGGAAAGTGTCTGCTGGAACAGAAAGGAGAGGAATAACTTCAAGAGCTATTTCCAGGATAGAATGAATAAAACTTAATGATGGATTTGGATGGTGGTGACGGGGAAGGGATGTATAGGTAGACTTTAAATCAAAAGCCTTATTGAAATCAGCTAGAAACAATGGGGATGAAGGTCCTCAACTGTGATCTCAATGAGTGAAGTCCCAAAAGTTCTATCCCCTTCAACCATTTCCAGCCACCAGCAGCAACCACTGCTTCCCTCAATGTCACTTTTCCACCAGTCACCTCCACTGGGGCTTTTTACCTATATCTTCCAGTAGTTTCACCTCCTTAAATTCACTCAATTAATCAGCTCAGTGAGCCTTCATCATGATCTCCCATTTTAACATTCCCAGTCTCTGAGCAGTCATTCACCATATTTCTACTTCGCCCTTAGAAGGAAAGGAAACCACCCAGTTTTCTCTGTTTTGTGAGGGTCACAGGCTGGGAAATTACCTTATCAGTACTTGTTTAAATTTAGTTCCAGGACTTTGGTGGCTCAAGGCTGAGGGGAAGCATGGGTGGGGGTGGAGGGCAGGGCAGATGACCAGCAGGGGTTGGGTGCAGGGTGGGGTACCAGTCTTCAGAATGGTGGGGTTGAGCAAAGGAACCACCAGTGGAAGGCTGTGAGGGAAGGGCATGGTTGTAGGGGTGATGGAAGCAGGTCGCTGGGGGAGGTGGTGTTGGGTAGGAGTAGGGGCAAGCAGGGCACTCAGGCAAGAAACCGGAGAAGGTGGCAGGAGACAGATGGGCCAGTGGCTGGAGCAGTGACCGCTCTTGCTTCTTCTGCTTAGCTCTGCGGTTCTGGAACCAGACCTGAGGAGGAGGGAGAATAGCCTCATTAGAGCCCCTCTCTCAAATAGGTGGCATTGTCATATGCGGCTACAGACTGGTACAGGGCATAAGACTCCCCCACATCCCCAGAGGAAGTAAAGCTCTTGCAGAAGGCATAGCTGAACCAGGACTAGTGACAAAGCAAGACCCACACCATTCCCCCAATCCATATCTAAATTTGCCCTGCTACAACTTTGGGTGAGTAAGAAATGTCAACTTGTAAAAAGAAAGAGATAAGCATGATATAGTGGCATTTCACCTCCACAGAGAATGGGAAATTTCCTCTAGGGTTATCAGAGACTAAGACTATGGATAAGTTTAATTGTTACAGACCAGGTTAGATTTAGGGTACAGTTTATTCTTAAGATTAAGTAACTCTATGGTTAGAATTGAGCAAGCATCAGGTTGAGTTTCAAGACCATGGTTAGGGACAAGGTTACATCCGTGTGTGAATAGTTAGGATTGAATTTCTGTTGGAGTTCACATCACTGTTAAGGTTGGGGTTTGACTTTGAAATTCAAGTTAGATTAGGTTAGCTCCAAGGTTAAACTCCAGTGAAATTCCTGACGTAGATGAGGTTATGCTGACTGTTGGGTAAGACTCTGTTCTGGTGAACATTTGGGTTAGGTTTATGGTGCCCTGAGAATTAATTTATGCCCCAGTATTTCCCAATCACTAAATCTGCATTTCTTCAGGGGATGGTGGGCGGGGGATCCTGGGCCATTACCTGGATTCTGGCCTCGCTGAGACCTGTGTCCTGGGCCAGGCCTTCTCGGGCCCAAAAGTCAGGGTAGCAGTTCCTCCCAAAAGCTGACTCCAGCTGTTCCAAGTGCGCTGGACTGAAGGTGGTGTGGTGGCGGCGCTGGGAATGTGGGCGACCCCTCTGTTCTCCTTGTGAGCAAAGACTTGGTCTCCCCACTCCTACACCAGAGAGGTTCCTGTAGGGCTGAGTGCTCATGTCTGAGAAGGAGGGGGGAGGGAGAGTTTGCTGCCACATGGATCCACCCATCCATCCCAGACCACATATGCTGGAACCCCCAGATTCTACTAGGACCCAGTGTATTACTCATATACTCTGCCCTGACCAGAAATTCTTCAGCTTTCAGAATTAGCTGAATCCAGCTCAGCCTTGGCCCTGCTTCACTTCTGATTCCCTTAACCCATGCTTCCCTCTCCACATGAAGTCCGCCCCTCAGTCTCACTTGTCCTAGGCACTCACGCTCCCTCTGCCTCACTTCTGCACCTTGTGCCCACTCCCTATTACACTCCCCCAGATGCATCCCCATGTAAGGCATGCCCCTCCATAGCCTTTCATCTCTCTCAGCACACATACCACCTTCCTGGGTCTCACCCTGTGGATCTCCTATTCGCTCTGACAACCTAACAAACTGCCCAGGTCTCTGTCTAAGACCCCTATGACTTGCTCCCTGCTCTCATGGTTCACATGCAACTTAAACCTTTATATTGTTCCCATTGTCCTATTCCCTCCACCTGGGAAGATGAAACATTCCTCACTCTTCTGCTCAGACACACCCTCCTCACACATACATTTCATCTTCTCCCCTATCCCAGTCCTGGCCTGGCCACCAGGCTGCAGGAACCTGAGCTCGTGGGAAAGGCCTGCCTCTTCTCCCTACAGACTCACTAAGCCCCCACACTAATTAGTCTGAGAGCCAGCCGGGGAATAGAGAACAAGAGCAAAAGGAAACACCTGGGAGGCACACACTGAGAAAAGATATCTGGAGTGAGGATCCCATCCCCATGGGGACCTAGGCGGTAGTCCCTATGCAGTGCTCACTGTCGAACTTAGGCCCCTGCTCTCCTCGGATCCAAAGCCCTGGCCCCTCCAACTCTCATCCTTGGAGAAAGCAGTGCAGTGAGCAAACTCGGAGGTCAGGAGTGAGGAGACAGCTTTTAGCTCAGCCTCTGCTGCCTCCTCATCCGTCAGGGTCTCAGTGTGCCACTCTGTAAAGCAAAGGAGTTGTATCAGCCCATGTGTATTAAGATTCCCTTGTTTTTAACATTCTAGGATTCTGGTTTTTATTTCTCCTCTTCACTTTCCTCGTGAGGAACCATCGCCCCATGGAGCCTGAGCATGGAGCATGCACACCTGCTGTATCCTCAGGACCACCCCAGAGATTCACTCACCCACCGTGGAGGTCAAAGTCCCAGTGGCTGCATAGCCCTCGGGCCAGAGACTGCTGCAAACTCGCCCCTTCTTTTGTTTACCCTGCTCACTCTTCCCTTCTGCATCCATGGCTCACAACAAAGACCAAAGACAGCTCAGTCTCGTGTCCCTAAGTCTCTGATTCTGGATCAGTCTTTCTCTGTTTCTGTTCCCCTCTATGCCTTGTATTTCACTGCTTTCCCCCTGTTTATACCTCTCTCTGAATCTCTCTCCCTGTGTAGATATAGATAGATAGACCTTTTTCTCTATCTCCTTTTTTTCTAACTTTTCTTTCTATTTCTAATTCCCCATTCCTTTGCTTGAGTATCATCTCATTCTGCCTTGCCCTCACCCTGTTTCTCTGTTTTAGTCTGCACTTTTCTCCCCCTGCACCTTCTCTCTCTGGGATGCCGTTCTCTCCTTTTGCTCTCAGCTGCCTACTTTCCCAGCTTGCAATCCCACACTAACTCTTTCTCCCTGAGCCTTGGAGGAGTGACCTGTTCCTCACCCCTGTGAGCCCATCCAATCATTGCCTGGTCGCCAGAGCCCCCATCATCAGGGGAGGATCAGAAGCCAGATGAGGGAAGGTGCTCTGTTGGAGGGTCCAGGGACTGGGGCCAAGAGCTCATATTCCCAGAGGACCAAATTCTTTTGTCCTGTTAAATCCCCTCCTGGGAGCAGGCAGGGGAAGGAAGAGAAAATGCATTCCTCCTGAGACTCCTCCTCAGAACCTCATGATGATGGGAGAGGGAGAGGGAGAGTTTGTGCAAATGGAGATGAGGAGTAGGGCCTGCCTTGTGTCTTAGTACGTGGGTGATTCCCAAAGACTTCTTTCCAGGAAACTAAAAAACTAAAAAGACAAGTACATTCTGGCCCCTCCTAAATATCCTGATTCTCAGAATACACTGGACACCCCGTCAGGACAACCTGAACCATAGGATGAGTCTCCCAGACACCATAGTTCTCAAGTACTTTCTGTTTTCTTCTCCCAAATGTCACCTCCTCATTCACTCAGAACCCCCGAGGACTCCCTGACCCTCCAAGGTCACCCAGACCATCAGAGAACACTTACCCTCAAGAGCATCTGTATTCCAGGTGCATCCTTATCTCCCTGGACCTCAGGACTCTGCAGAAGACTGAGATTCCCATGACATCCCGACATTCTGATTCTTCAAGGAAACCCTGACATACCCAGCATTGCTAGCAGTCAGGACACCCTGACACACGCAGTATTCTGATTCTTGAGATTACTTAGATCTAGGAACTACATTCTGACATCCGTAGGACATCCTGACCCTTTAAAGACAGCCCAATATCCTAGGACTCTAGGGTTCTCTAGGACACACTGAAACCTAGAGTATTCAACCTCAACTAGGAGATTATCCCTGTCCCCCGCCATGAAGTTCTGAAACGTCAGAATAGACTGAATCAATGAGGGCACCTTAATCCCCTTGGAACACACTGTACTCATAGGACTGTCTGATCCCCAATGTTATGCTAATCCTTCACACACATTCTTTAAAAGAACAACTCAAGACAGAAAAACATGGTAATCGTCCAGGATCCTGAGGCTTACAATATGATCCATGGATCAGAAGTATAAGCAGCACATGAGAGCTTGTTAGAAATGTCAGATTTGAGGCCTCACTTCAGTCCTACTGAATCAGAATTTTCACTGTAACAAGATCCCCAAGAGAACTGACTGTACACTTGTCTTCATCAGCTCTGGCTGCCATAATAAAATGCCAAAGGTAAGGTGGCTAAAACAACAGGTATCCATTTCTCACAGTTCTGGAGGCTGAGAAGTCCATGATTAACGTGCCAGCTGATTCAGTTCCTAAGAGACTTTTCCTGGGTTACAGACAGCCACCTTCTGTGTCTTCACAAGACAGAAAGAGAACTCAGTCCTGGTCTCTTTTCTCTTCTTATAAAGACACTACTCTAATCTTGTGGCCTCAACCTCACGATCTCACTTAACCCTAATCACCTCCCAAAGGCCCCACCTCCAAATATCATTGCATCACATTGGGGTTAGGACTCAACATATGAAGTGGTGAGGAGACACAAACATTCAGGTCATAACAACATAAAAGTCGAGAAACACTGATCCAAGATGCCAACCCCTCTCCCCCTACCCCAGGGTATACTGTGACCTCCTAGAGAAACTCGAGCTGCATGACAGCTCTGCCTCCCAAGATTCATGTAGTCAACTTGGATCCACAAGCACACACTGAATTCCAATACTCTTGCTGCCTCAAAATAGCCTAACCCTATAAGGGAACTCTGACCAGCCATCCAAAGCAGCCTGATGATCCCAGGACACTCTGATATTACAAAGAAACTCTGACCTACTACCCTGCTCCCCAAGACATTGGGACACTACAGGTTTGACTTGACATCCCAGGATACCATTATTTCCTAGTAGGCTGGGGAGGAGTTTTTTCCAGGGCATCCAAATTCCCACTCAACCTTGACCTTCAAGGGAGTCTGATACCCAGGGTTCTCTCACCCTACCAGAGGCAGGATGGTGTGGTGGGGAAGAATACAGGTTCTGGAGCCAGGCTGCCCTGGGTTCAAATACCAGCTATACCACTTACTAGCTATGTGATCCCGGGCTCATTACTTTGTATCTCTGCACCTCAGCTTTATCATCTAAGGATAATAATACAGTCAATTCTCTTTATATAGGTAGTTTTCTTCCATAAAGTCATGATAAACACTGAATTGGTGAATACTGAACCACTGTTACTAAGGGAAATAGGTTCCTGTGAGCCTCTGGCCACAATATTTTTGGTCAACCAATCAATACATAACATTGTTGTATGTGTGTCTCAGTTTAAATACACCTTACTTAATATATATTGTAAACTCATTAACATTGAACTCATGGCAAACAGCACTATAACTCATGCCTGAACAAAGATTATTTTCTCCGTTAAACACCTCATGGACCTCCTGCACTTAGGAACACTAGACAACATTGCAGCACTATGCTTGGGGGCCATTTGGAACAGTACTATTGCCTTCAAAAGACAAAAATGTATAAAATGTTGGCTTAGACAAGATAGAAGTTTATTTCTAGCACACACAAAATAAGTTCAGATGTAGGTATTCAAAGGCTGGTACAGTGGATCTAAGATGTCATCAGACTCCCAAGCTCAGAAATTTCTACCCCATTATCTTAGTGTAAGTTTTCCATCCTCATCTTATGGTCCAGGGTGGCAGCTGGAGGTACTGTCATCATTTCCACACCACAGGCCAGAGAAAGAAGGAAAAGTAGAAGAGCGAGCATCCATGTCCCACGAGGGTGGTGCACCCCAAACTCTGTGGGACAGAAGTTCCTGCACTCAGGACCCTTCCTGACCTTGGCCTGTCCCTATGTGCCTCTTCCTCTGGCTGGTCATTTGTGTCATTTATAGTATCCTTTAAAATGAACCAATAATAGTAAATAAATTGTTTCCTTGAGTTCTGTGAGACATTATAGCAAATTATCCAATTTGAGAATGGGGTCATGGAAACCCCGATGTGTAACCAAGTTTAACAGAGTATGAGTAACCTGGGGGCCTAGTACTTCTGATTGGCATCTGAATGGTGGTAGCTTTGTGGGACTGAGCGCTTAAACTCTGGGGTCTGTCTTAGGTCAGGATAGTTAGAATCTGAATTAAATTAAATTATAGGGCACCCAATTAGATTGGAAAGGAAAAAGTAAAATTGTCTTTGTATGTGGACACAATAATTTGCCATGCAGTATTTTTGATGGAATTATAAGGAAGCTATTATAGCTAATTAGTGAGTTTAGCAAAGTTTCAGGATTCAAAACCAATATTAAAAAATAATCATATAACAACAAATAATAAATAATTTGAATTAAAAACTTAGTACCATTTACAGTAGCATAAAATATGAAACATTTAGTGTTAAAGTTGTCAAAAATATGAGCAATCCATACACTGAAAACTAAAAATAATATTCATGAGAGGAATAAAAGAAAACCTTTTAAAATGAAGATATATGCTATGCTTTTGGGTCAGGATACTAATTATTGTTAATTCTGAAATTGATAACATTTCATGTGGTCTCAAAATTTCATCAGACTTTTTCATAGAAATTGGAAAACTGATTCTAAAATTTATATAACAATGTAAAAAACCTAGCATTTCCAAAACAGCTTTGAAAAAGATCTAAGTTGGAAGACTTACACTGTCCAAATTCAAGAATTATTATATAAAGATTGTACTCAAGACAAATGAGTCTTGGCTATGAGTCCTGCCATCAGTATAGACAAATATATGAATGGAATGGATAGAATTCAGAAATAAACCCAAATACAAAGGCAATTTAGCAGAGAACGTCTAGCTTTTTTAAACAAGTGGTGCTGGACCAGTTGGCTATCTAAATCACATGGGGTGAGGGGGATGGAACTTGGATCCATACCTCATACCATATTTTAAAATTAACCCAAAATGGACCACAGATCTGAATGTAAAATCTAAAATTATAAAACTTCCAAAACAGGTAAAAAAATCTTTGGAGGGCTTCCCTGGTAGCACAGTCACTGAGAGTCTACCTGCCAATGCAGGGGACACAGGTTCATGCCCTGGTCCGGGAAGATCCCACATGCTGTGGAGTGGCTGGGCCCATGAGCCATGGCTGCTGAGCCTGCGTGTCTGGAGCCTGTGCTCCACAACGGGAGAAGCCACAGCATTGAGAGCCCCGCGTACTGCGAAAAAAAAAAAAACTTTGTGAACTTGGATTACATAAATATGTCTTAGATATGACACCAAAAGACCATATATAAATGAACAAACTGGTAAATTGAACATCAAAGTAAGAACTTCCGCTCTTCAATATACACTGATAAATGAATTAAAAGACAAGTTACATACTGGAAGAAAACATTTGCAAATCATATATCTAATAAGAACATTTATCTGTTAATTTATATATCTGATAAAGGTTAACTATGCCCAATATACAAATTCAAGAATATAAAGACAAACATTGTAATTTTTAAAAATGCAAAAAATTTGAACAGGCAATTCACCAAGAAATATATGCAATACAACAACCTTGGAAAAGAGTTTGGCATTTTCTTAAAAATGTTAATTTCTTAAAATGATCCAGCCTTTCCTCTTCTAGTTAATTAATCCAAGAGAAGAAAAAGCATAGATCCATACCAAGTCTTGTAGTTGAATGTTGCCTGTGACTTTATTTCTGAGACAACACAAGCCTTCATAGATAGGCGCCTGTATGAACCGTTGTAGTATAGCCATGAAATGGAATATTACCTGCAATAAAAAGGAATAAACTACAGCTACAGCATGGATGAATCTCAAAACAATTATGCTGTTAAAGAAGCCAGACAAAAGTGTACATGTTATAGGATTTCATTTCTGCAAAACCCAAGAACAAGAGTTGGCAAAGCACAGCCTATAAGCAAAATTCAGCCCTCTGCCTTTTTTTTTTCTTTTTTTAACAAGTTCTTTGGAACATAGCCATCATCATGTTTTTCATATTTTCTATGACTGCTCTCCTTCTACAATGGGAGAGGTGACATTGCAACATCTAGAGTACTCAGTAACTGGCCTTTTACAGTAAAAATTTGCCGACTCTTGCCTTAGTGTACATGTTGAAGTACATAGAAAACACAATGGAATCTATAGAAACATTCCTAGAATTGATAAGCTAATTTCAGAGTACAAGGTGAATATGCAAAATCAACTGTGTGTCTATATGTTAGCAATAAAAGATTAGAATTTAATCCTCCCCAAATTAATCAACAGATTCAATACAACCCAATCAAAATCCTAACAGACAATTTTCAAGAAATTGACAAGCTGATTTAAAGGTTTATATTGAAAAGCAAAGGACCTGAAATAGCGGAAAACCTTGAAAATTAAGAACAAGTTCAGATCACTTATACTACTGATTTCAATATTTAACATAAAGATTCAATAATCATGACAGTGTGGTATTGGCGTTAGATAAACATAGAAATGAATGCAACACACAAAAACTCCAGAAATAGAATTGAATTTCAACAAAGGTGCAAGTATAATTCATATGGAAACAGAAATCTTTTTAGCAGGTGATGTTGGAACAACTGGTTATCAGTATAGATAAAAACTTACTCTAACTTTTACCTCGCATCATATTCACTCACGGAAATGAATCATAAAGTTAAAGACAAAATTCTATTAAACTACTGGAAGAAAACATGGTAGAAAATATTTGTTACACTGACTTAGGCAAAGATTTCATGAATAGGACATAAAAAGCATAACTTTAAGGGGAAAGAGTGATAAGATGGACATTAAAATTAATGTTTTTCTCTTCATAAGGCATAAGAAAATTAAAGCAAACAACAAACTGGGAGAAAATATTTGCGAAATTTACAACTGAGTCCAGAAAAAAAAACTCAAAAATGAGAAGAAAAACAGCTCAATAAAAATAGGCAAACAACCCAATAAAAATGGGGAAAATATTTGAACATAACTTCACAAAAGGAGATATATGAATAGGCGATAAGTATAAGATGCTCAACATCACTAGTTATCAGGAAAATGCAAATTAAAACCACAATGAGATATTATTATACATCCAGTAGAATAGTTAATGTTAAAAAGACTGACAAGGGCTTCCCTGGTGGCGCAGTGGTTGAGACTCGGCCTGTTAATGCAGGGGACATGGGTTCGTGCCCCGGTCTGGGAAGATCCCACATGTCGCGTGAGCCGTGGCCGCTGAGCCTGTGTGTCTGGAGCCTGTGCTCTGCAACGGGAGAGGCCACAGCAGTGAGAGGCCTGCATACTGAAAAAAAAATGACTGACACTACCCAGTGTTGATAAGGATGTGTAACAATTAGCACTCTCAAATATTGCTGATAGGAATGCAAACTGTCCAGCTATTTTTTGCAAAAACAGTATTGCAGTATCTTATAAAGTTAAGACATTTACCATAAAAACCAGTAATCACATTCCAAGAAAAATGAAAGCATATGGCCACACACAAACTTCTACAGAAATATACATGGTAGTATTATATGCACATTGTATACATATATAGTGATATGCATACATATTATACATAATAGTTCTAAACTGGAAACAAACCAATTTCCTCAACTGTTGAATGGTTATAAAAATTGTGGATCTCCTTACTATGGAATACTACACAGGAATGAAAAGGAACACAATGTTAATAAATGCAACAAATTTGTGATACATTGACAACATGGATTAATCTCAAAAGCATTAGGCTAAGTGAAAGAACTCAAACACAAAAGACCACATACTGTATGATTCCATTTATATTAAATTCTAGGAAACACAAAATTGTAGTGAAAGAAAGCAGATCAGTGATTACCTGGTCATGGAAGGGTGCTAACTTCAAAGGGAAACAAGAAAACTTTTTAGGGTGATATAACTGTGGTGTTTCTTGATTGTGGTGGTGGTTACATGACAACATGATTTTAAAATACATCGAAGTGTAACGTAAATGGGTAATGTTTATTATCTATCAATTATAACTCAACCCCCCAAAATTAATTTCAAAATATGGAAGGAAAAGAGGCATAAAAATTAAGCAAATGATGGCCTCCCTGGTGGCGCAGTGGTTGAGAGTCCGCATGCCGATGCAGGGGATATGGGTTCGTGGCCCGTCCAGGAGGATCCCATATGCCACGGGGCAGCTGGGCCCGTGAGCCATGGCTGCTGAGCCTGCGTGTCCAGAGCCTGTGCTCCGCAACGGGAGAGGACACAACAGTGAGAGGCCCGCATGCCGCAAGAAAAAAAAATTAAGCAAATGAAAAAAATAGGCAATTATTATTTTTTTTAAATAGGCAATTATTAACTTCAGGAACATTCAAAATTTGTACCAGGAAAAACAAAAGGATTAGTACACAAACAGTGTATAACAGAGTCAGAAAGTCAATAATAGATATTGACATACCTCCAAATTGTGATGTGCCTATAATAGGATCATTTGAGGAAGAGGAAAAGGGATGGTGAAGTGGTATTAACTCATCACCTGTCAAAATGGGAAGACAATATATTGTAAATCAATGATCAAAAATAGCATTATAGGGGCTTCCCTGGTGGCGCAGTGGTTGAGAGTCCGCCTGCCGATGCAGGGGACACGGGTTCGTGCCCCGATCCCGGAAGATCCCACGTGCCGTGGAGCGGCTGGGCCCGCGAGCCATGGCCGCGGAGCCTGTGTGTCCGGAGCCTGTGCTCCGCAACGGGAGAGGCCACAGCAGAGAGAGGCCCGCGTACAGCAAAAAAAAAAAAAAAAAAAAAAAAAAAATAGCATTATAAACATATTATTTAGAAATATATAAAAGTATTTATATTGGGAAGTTGGATCATGGAGTGGAAATGTAGGTAGTGAACTACCTTTCTCATTTAAAGAATTGTTTAACTTTTAAAGCTATGCTAATATATTTATTTGACTAAAATAATTTTAAAATAAAAATTCTTGATTAAATACTTGATTTATTCAGTTTTTATATTCCTTTATTATTAATAAGAGCATTTAAGGCTATTTTCCCATAGCTTTTTATATTTTTTCTCTGATTTATGAATCATTTGGTTTAAACTTTCTTTTTGATATGGGGATTATGAAGAACACTGTTTTAAATTTTATCAACTGAACATTTCTTTTTACATTTTGATTTCCGGTTTCTAATTTTTGGCTTTGTGGTGAAGGCCATAAGAGAATATATCCTATGAAATCAATGTTTGATTTCATTGATTCAGTTTTCATTTCAAAAACTCTATTATAAAGTTTTTGTTGTAGTCAAGAAAATGGCCAACATTTGTAATTATTCCCTGGGCTTAAAATAAGAATATATATTCTCTATTTTCAAGGTGGATATATGTGTATTTTATATGTGTGTGTATATATATATACATATTTTTTTTTTTTGCGGTACACTGGCCTCTCACTTCTGTGGCCTCTCCTGTTGTGGAGCACAGGCTCTGGACGTGCAGGCTCAGCGGCCATGGCTCACCGGCCCAGCCATTCCGCGGAATGTGGGATCCTCCCGGACCGGGGCACAAACCCATGTCACCTGCATCGGCAGGCGGACTCTCAACCACTGCACCACGAGGGAAGCCCTATATATATATATATTTTAACTGATGTATAGTTGATTTACAATGTGATAATTTCTGCTGTACAGCAAAGTGATTCAGTTATATATGCATTTTTTAAATATTCTTTTCCATTATGGTTTATCACAGAATATTGAATATATTTCCGTGTACAAATCAAATTTCTTTGTTGTTTAAACAAAATCTCTGTCATATTTTTTAATTAACTACTTGATCTATCAAATTCTGGGAATTGTATATTAAAGTCCATCATTAAGACATGAATCAACTTCTTTAGAATTTTTTTTAAACCTTTGCCTAACCTATTCCTATTCTACATTGCTTACATTGCTATTGCAAACAGTTGCTACATTGTTTTGTTTGATTTCATAACTGTGATTAAGTTTTATGAATTTGTCCTTTGTTATCATAAAATATTCCTCTTTTGTGAGTTATGCTTTCAGTTGTCTTAATTATTGCCTTATCTGTAATTAATAACGCCACCAATGTTCTCTGATTTTTGCACTTGCCTAACACATCTTTGCCCAATTTCATATTTGTGTTCTTTCTTTTTTTAAAATTGGTTTTAAAACTCACCTTGTAAAAATTTTGCTATGTATATGCACCAAATAGAAACTTAAAAATACACATCCAAGTTCCAATAGTCCACAGATATTATTTAGATGACCACAAATATAACCCACACCCAGTATTCCCTACCCCCGTCCACAGGCCAGCATTTCTAAGTGGTATGTCTGGTTTCCTTTGTCAGGGACACAGCAACTATTACAGAGATTAACTGAGACAGAATTGAGGGTCTGTTCTTAGACCTTACTTTCTTACTATAAATTGACAAACCTTTTATTTGAAAGAAGAAAGAGTGCAGAGTCCTAAAGACTTAAGGATTATACAAAAGGGAGTCAGTGTAGAGCAAAGAATGGAGCTACCATGAATATCTGTGGGCCAAGTTCACTGGCTTCACAATTTTTCTTCAGATCCATTCTGAGCACAGAGCAAGGGACCAAGTATATTTTGTCTGTGACATGGGTGTGAGATGTACTTGAGGCAATGGGAAGCAACAAGTCTGAACACTAAACTGATTTCCCCTCAGGCTGAGATATCTGTGTCCAGAGAGGATAGGAACAAAGAACCCTTAGTATGTGTGCCTTTAATGAGGAGCTGTGGGGAATCCACCTTAGAGGCACCTGTCTGAATCTAAGTGTTCTCCTCCAGGGAGAAAATCTTTCTGACTCCCCCACTAGCTGTGACTTTCTCATGATTCAGGGTCAGGCAAGCAGCCAGTGGAGACAGGGGTCCCATGATAGCCTCTCACAGCAGCAGAGCAGCCAGGTAAGAAAATCTGGGAAAGCAGGTGAGGACACAGTTATCTCCCACAGAGACAGATTCACACAGACAAAAACACATACATTTACATTTGGAGAAACACACACTAAATGCTTCAGCATCTCACCAAGTTCAAACGGGAAACATCACCTGGTTTAACATGTACAAGCCTTTCCTCTTTCAGGATGTACTACCCATTGCAGAATAGAGCAAGCATGTTTCCAAGGTGGAAATAGAAAATTAAGCAGTGGGAAACGAAAGAGGTAATAACTAAGGGCAGCAGTGCTAAGATCAGTGACGGCCGGCTCTTAGAAATTCTGGCCAAAAGCTCAGAGCCAAGAGCCACCCTCTTTCCTCACAAAGGAGACTCTTCTGTCAGACATTCAAGACCCTCCTATTCTGCCCTTAAGCTCCACCGTTTTATTAGTTGCTTCCTTGTGTACCTTCACTGTGGTCTATGACCACATTAGAGAAGTGTCTCAGAGGGAGGTTGCTTGGATGCCACATGGAACCCCACAGAGGGGGTCAGCTTGAGCTGCGGTCCAAGCACTAAGCATCCTCAGTTTTAAGGTCCAGGAACACAAACACTCACTGCTGCAAAACATGAGATGTCTCAGGGACAGTCACAAACTAAAGAGATTCACAAGGGACTGATGTATGAAACCAGGCCCTCTTACCATATTGACTTGGGGGTTGGGACCAACGTTGCTTGTACTCCTGGTAGGACTATCCCAGCAAACATTGACAGGAAGTGGCTAACCTTAATGCTGGCAGGTCTCTCGACATAGAGTCTGGGTTATTTAGAGCCTCTACACCTGTTTTTGCCTTTGCCAGTTCCCAGACAATAGGAAAAACCCTACACCATCCTGCTATACTTCTTTCACCTTCTACTACCATTTCCATTATGGGAAATAGCTTACAATTAAGACCCTAATATCAACATCTACTCTTTGGAGCACAATGAAAAAGTCTGCACAAATATTGTTTTGGTTTTTCCTTGATGCAACCCCTGTACCCCCACTTCTACATTCTACATCCTTTCCCTGAAGTACTTTCTTTCAATAGCTCTGGGTACTGCCAACTTCTGCCTTTCTACCTTTTAATTCTGTGATATAATTTATGAGAAAATGGCTTCAGATCTCAGAATTTTACATTGGTTTTACTAATTTAACTCTCAAAATGCTGGATATTTTATAGTCACCATACTATATACATCCTGCAACCACTCTCCTAAAAGTATTGCCTGTGACACCCTTTATCCCAGTCAGTCAAGACATTTAACCTGTAAATCTCCTCCCATGAAATGCCATCTCCTCTCCTCTTTACTATTCGAATACTGTGTATTCTTACATATTCAAAATTCTCTATCTGACTCTTTCTGCCTGCATTAATTCCTTAAGGCTGGGATTATCACTTGGATATGCCCCCATAACTTTACTTTCTCTATGAATCTCCTTTTCCTCTTCAAAAATAATACCAAATACCAGTGATCCTGTTTTGGCCAGCACAGGATGAAAAGTAGTCTCTTCACAGAATGTCGTACATAGCAAACTCACTAGCATGCTTAGCTCATCCAAGCCAACATTTGTGAGCTACTGCAATGACATTTTGATGCTATCCAGTTACAACGTTGAGGGAAAACTGCCAGGCAGATCCTTCAGTGCCTAGAATTAGTATAATCCTGAGAAAATAAGAGAGATCCAGAATGAATTTGAGTGAGTTGTATAAAGTTATTCGGGTAAAAGAACTTATGACTTTAAACAAATAGCTAAATCTCATTGCTTCATTTTTCCCTTCTGCTTAATGAAGCTTGTTATTTTTTAAATTTACATATTTTAAATCTGTAAGAAATGTATGTAAAGCAGGAAGACACTGCCTGGCACTTGGTTATAGTCTCAGTAAATGGTTGATAATTGAAACTTGGAAGTAAAACTAGGGAGGAATATAAAGAAAAGGGCATTTCAGCTGTTTCAAGACTATAAATGTTATGCTTTCTTTCAATCTAATCTGTCATCACCTAATTTCTCTGAATCCCAGGTTCTTCATCTCTGATTCTTCTTCTCAGGGTCCTCACTTATGAATGATGGATGACAGAAGTTCCTGGTGGCCTAGTGGTTCGGATTCTAGGCTTCTACTGCTGTGGCCCAGGTTCAGTACCTGGTCAGGGAACTGAGATCCCACAAGCCATGTGAGGCGGCCAAAACATATATATATATATATATATATATATATATATATATATATATATATGAATGATATGGATTAAAAGAAATTGTGTATGTGAAAATAACTTGTATATACCAGATATTCATTAACTGTTAGTGAAGTATGAATTAAGCTGCATGAAACCAAAGATAATTAAACACAAATTAAAATTATAGAAATTAACCAGCTATTTATTTCATTAAAACTCGCTTCATAGAATTATCTAATGTGAATTAATTCTCAATGACAAAACAGTATCATAAAAAATTTGCTCAAATGATGACATTATCAATCTCATCTACTTTTATATTTGAAGTGTTATTAATTAAGAAATACATTTTGGATCTGGTATCATTAAAAAATTGTAATCTCTAAACAATATATGGAGCCTAATTAAATAAATATTTCCTTTTACTTTTGACCACATCTTCTCCCCTGCAGACATGGGCAGAGACAACCAGACTGGAGTCACAGAATTCATTCTTCTGGGACTCTCTGGGCAGTCAGAGCAGGAGGAGGTTCTCTTTGGGCTGTTCTTGTGGATGTACCTGGTCACCCTCATTGGGAACTTTCTCATTGTCTTGGCTATCAGCTGTGACAGTCATCTCCAAACACCCATGTCCTTATTCTTGGCCAACCTCTCCTGTGTCAACATCTGCTTTTCATCAGTCACAATCCCCAAAAAGCTGGTGAATCACATACTGTGAAGCAAGTCTTTCTCTTACATGGTATGTACGACCCAGATTTACTTCTTCATCATTTTCATCAACAGAGATGGGTTCCTCCACTGTGTGATGGCCTATGATGATTATACTGCCATCTGTTGCCCACTCCACTACACCATGATCATGAGGCCCAAACTCTGTGTCCTTCTGGTGGCTGCATCTTGGCTCAGTACAAATCTGCATGCTCTCCTACAGACTCTTCTCATGGTGCAACTCACATTTTGTTCCAACAATGCTGTGTATAACTTTTTCTGTGACCCTTATCCTATTCTAAAACCCTCTTGTTTGAATACCTTTATCAATGACCTGATGGTATTCACTGTGGGTGAACTGGTATTTATGACACCATTTGCATGTATCATCATTTTATATGATTCCATCTTCTCTAATGTACTGAAGTTGCCATCTGTCCATGGAATAAGGAAAGCCCTGTCCACGTGTGGATCACACCTCACTGTGGCCTCCCTGTTCTATGGGGCAATCCTGGGAGTCTATAAGCACCCTTCATCCTCGTACTCAGTGCAAGATGTGGTGACTATTGTCATCTTCACAGTGGTGACTCCTCTCATCAATCTCTTCATCTACAGCTTGAGAAATCATGACATGAAGGGAGCTTTAAGGAAACTAATTTCATATTCTATACTTTAAACTTTTAGAACTGAGAGGACTCTTGGATAGCATACATTTTTTCATTTTACAGACCAAGAAACTGAGTCCCTATAGGTGTAAATTTACCCATGACTATTCCTGTAATTAATGATATGTGATCATGGTCATGCTTTTAAATATGAGGCTGATAGGTGCTCATAAGTCATAAAACCATTAGTTATGTATAAAAAGGTGTGATTTTAAAACACTTATTTTACAGACAACAAAAATTCAGGAAAACACAGGATTGGGTCCAGCAACCCTATGAGACAGTGGCTACTATATGGTCTGAGAATTTCAGAAAACTTTAGAGTTGGCTCTCCTCAGTGTCACCTGTCCTCTATGGCCTCACATTAGGAGATGTTAAATTATCCCCAAATTACTGAGTCACAGAAAAGTTACCTTTTCCAGGGCTGTACAACGAGCAATTATTGGTTACAAATGGTCCTGTTACTTTCAGGGTCTTTGGTCATTACTGAATTAGTTAACTTTTCCTCTGTCTTAGGCTCAATTCCTACCTTCTCCTCTCACAGCTCAGAACCTAGCCCTGCACTATTCTTCTTCCCCCACAACCAATCTAACTTTTTGGTGCTTTATTGCCTGGCATGGGTGTCAGGGATGGGTATCAGAGGGTGGCGAGCCTCAGACAGTAGCTAGAATTCCTCATATAAATCTCGGTATCCCTTCAAATTTAGATGGGCTAAGAGAAGCAGAGGTTCCCTTAATGCTAAACTGTCCAGAGTTCCTATAACACCTTAGGAACATGAAAACATGAATTAATTACAGGATTTGGATTACAACCCAGAACTTCTGACTCCAAGTCCAGAGTTTGTTCCAATCCATGGGCATAGTTTCCAGGAGCCCTTGCCTCTTTTCCTACTCTACACGTGAGGGTTCCCACCTCGTCTTCCCTGGTGTCCAGGGAGCATTCACCTAAATCTCCAGTGGTCATTCTTCAGAAGCCTTCAATTCCTCATTGGACTTCTCTCCTTTCTCAATCTTCTCTACTCTCGTGAAAAATCAGTACTCATTGTCCTCACTATCACCTCCTTTCCCACTTGGTCCCAACACTGACCAGCTCTTACCATGAGCACAGCAACAGGCTTATCGTGGTTCTGACTGCCTCCTGCTTCCCCCTACACATATCTGTCCTGCACACAGGATCAGTTTAATCCTCCTAAAACATTGATGACATCCTGTCAGCCACTCCTTATAGAAATATTGAAGAGGCCAGGATAAATCCAAGTATTACCTTCAAATACAAGCCCAAGATGACTCGGCCCCGAGCCATACTTACAACTTTGTTTGTCATCAACTCACATAATTATATGTTCCATGACTTTCTCCTAATTCTCTTCCTCTTTCTTTCATTCGTCTGCTGAAAAACTCCCTTAATTTTTTTTTTTTTTTTTGTGGTACACGGACCACTCACAGTTGTGGCCTCTCCCATTGTGGAGCACAGGCTCTGGACGTGCAGGCTCAGCGGCCATTGCTCACAGGCCCAGCCGCTCTGCAGCATATGGGATCCTCCCGTACCCGGGCACGAACCCGTATCCCCTGCATCGGCAGGTGGACTCCCAAACACTGCGCCACCAGGAAAGCCCTCCCTTGATTTTTAAAGACTCTAATAATTGTGCATTCCCCTTAACTCCTTTACTAATTACATCTCACAGCCATGTACTGAGCACACAACACAGTTCTTCTTGGTTGTAGTAAATGAACTCCCAAATGTATTGTTGGTGCCAGTGGGAACCTGACTACATGTGACAAAATCAATGTAGTGTTCTGAACTGTTAAGTTTTATTTTAGAAGTAGTTTAGTGCAAATGTTTGAGATATAATAACATGGACTAATGTTGGTGTTTAAGGTTACATGACTCATTTTTGTCTCATCATATTCTTCCTTGCATTACCCATATCTGCATACATGTCTCCTCTGGTTATTACATTACATATTCACTTTGATAAAATACCATAGATTATGCATGGGCACATCCCATACAATGCTCAGTAGAGTTTTTGTTCATCCCAAATAATCATGTATTGAAAAATCACTGATGATGTGGTAGGCAAGTCTAATGGTAAACTGGGAAGTGAACATTCGTAGACACAAAAAAATCAGAAGGGTAAAAATTTAAATCTACGGAACTAAAGTCCTGAGAACGTTACTCCAGAACACAGAAAGATTTCACTGTATTCTGGGACCCAAAGAAGCAGCAGGGTTGAATGAAAAGAGTCATGTTTGGGATATAGTTTTATTGCTCATCCCTCTCTCCCTCAACTGTCAGTCAAAAGTTGGCTGTGAGAAGGAGCATGAGGATAAAGAGAAATCAGTGAACTTACAATAGGGTAAAAGTCAAAGGGAAAATCACTCTCTATCTACCTGGTCCCCACTCGTTCACCTCAAGGGAGAAATCATCATTCACCATACAGAAGATCCTGTCTGAAGGAGAAAAGAAATCTCAGCAGTGTGGTGTTAGCAGAAAGAGGAAAGGCCTCTGTCTTGCTCAGACTGGCTGTGGTGTGAGGTTATATGCTGTTTAATTCTACCAGAGCCTCAAGTCTTTAATCCTCCTACTTCTAGGGACAACCTTCAACTCCATCTTCACTGGCTCCTTGCATTACTTCAACCACTTAAGGGGAATGAAGGGGAAATAAGAAAAGGGGTTTACTCTAAGGTCCAGGTAGAATCAGCCTCTGTTGTAGTTTCCTGCATGTGAGAGTCACACATGACATGAAGTGGTCATAAATTAAAGCTCAGCCTCATGCAGGGCTTCGAGGGACCTCTGCCCATAGAAGCAAAGCAGTGCCAGGCTGGCACAGTACCCCCTGGGAGCAGCCAGGAAATCAGGATTGTGTCTGGGAGTTTACCCTCCAGAGCCTGAGTTAGCAGATGCCAGGCCTCTGCCAGGAGCCTCTTCTCTGCAGCTGGGACTCCCTAAAGGCACCACCCCCTCTTCCCCACAGGCAACTTCCATCTAGCACTAGTTAGCCAACAGGAACAGCTCTTTGTGAGCCAATTAAAACCATTTGGACACAAACCACCTAGAGGGGTGGGATAGGGTGGGTGGGAGGGAGGGAGATTAAAGAGGGAAGAGATATGGGAACATATGTATATGTATAACTGATTCACTTTGTTATAATGCAGAAACTAACACACTATTGTAAAGGACTTATACTCCAATAAAGATGTTTAAAAAAACAACAAAAACAAACAAACAAAAAACATATGGAGGGAAAAGTTTGGCTTCACCTCAATGATGTTGGAATAAAGGCTCATCCTTCTTCCTGGCACATTTCCCCAGATACTGTTCTCCCTGGAGGGAGCAAGGATTGTTCCATGTCACGGCCATTGGAGGTCTTTTCAAGTTTCATGGAATCATTTTCCTCTAACTTGTCCTTCAACTGTCTGTTCCAAGGCCACGGTTTCCATCAGAGTCCAGCACCATCTCTCATGAGCTGAAGAAGCCCTTCCTGCTATTCCCTGGATATTGTAGCCTAGTAGATATTCTTAGTGTTCTGCCTGTAATATCTTGTCTCCTTGTGCTTGAGGGCAGAAAGCTAGGCTTTATATGAACTTTCTATCACATTGTCAATTGGCCTTCAAGTAGATGACTTTGTTCTCGGCATTGACCTTTTGTCACTTGAATATTGAAAGCTGGCTATGTCTAACTTATGAACTCTGATTCCAAATGAATCTGGTTTTCTAGATTAACTTTTCATTTGTGAGCCACACAGAGGTACACAGTGTATGGCCAAGCCCACCGTCAAAACAGGCCAACTTTTATTCATTCTAAACTTCAGGCATATCGTGTTGCTCATCAAAAACTACTGGTTCAGGTTCATCATGATTTCTAAATGTGAGATACTGATATAAAGGCACAAACTTGCCCCTGTATTGTGGATGGATATATTTGCCAAGAAGGATGTGAGGTTATCTTTGTTGCATGAAAGTAGCTGCAGATGTCCCTTAAGAATTCAGACTTGATGATGCAGATCAAATCCCACAATACAAAGCCATGATTACAACACAGACTCCCTATAGAACCTAAAAAGACCAAAGAACTGCCTAGTGATCCAGTTGTTTCAAGAAATTTCTATCGTAAACAAATTCAGCTTATATCCTTAAAAATTGTCATAATGAAGCCAAAAGTAGTCTCAAGAAATCATATCTAATATAATATTTTGGTAAAGAAATCATTCAAAGCCAAATAGGTAAATAAATTACTCTGACTTTACTACATGAAGTGGGGAGGAGAGGATCAGGAAGGAGGGAACAGGGACATGGTATAATACTGATGACATTTATATGGTCAGGCCACTCAGGATAGGGGTTCTCTTCCTCTCTGAACATCCCCTGCTCAAACACTGCCTGCTTCCCCAAACCCTCCTCACACGACTGAACTTCTTACATTCTTGACCCAGGCCCAGGCTACTGATTGTCCTTATCAAAGGGGTAGTATGGGTCCTGGTAACTAATGCGCCAAACTGATGTAATTCCCTCTATAACTGGCAATCTACACCCCCTACCATCCATTAAGCCACTGATGTCTCTGTTGCTGACTCCAGGCTTCTTCTTTGGTCTTAAACTGGGCAAATGTAGGCCTTATAGGCCTGCTGGGTGCAGCCCAACAGTTGGCAGAGCCAGCCAGGAGAACAAGGAAACTCCAGTGAGCACTGAGATGTTGGGAAATACAGGATGGGGAATGGAATGTTGCAGGGGTTGTCCACTAGCTTGTGGGGCCTGAAGGTTGTGGGTTTTATCCCGGGGTGGCCGGCCATTCACACGTGGGGTCCAAAAGTTGAGGGGGTAATCCTGAAAGTTGCAGGGGTAGTACTGCAGTGGATGTCTACTAGTATGTGGGACCCTGTAGTGGCTGTGCATGATGAATGGGGGCTGCCAAGAGATCTGGAGAACAATGGCCCCTCATGGCTCTGCTATTGTATCAAAGTGAGCCTTCTGTAATTGGTTAAGCTAGCTCTCTGGAAGGAATTGGTATTTCTCTTCCTGTGCCTTTGAGATGTATATGATCTACCTGGGTTCTCAGGAACTTTAATCTAATCATATGTGATCTCTAAGAGTACATGAACAAAAAGGAGCAAGGTTTTTAGAAATCTTTATTGGAATAATTATGCTTTGGGAATGTCTATCTAAAATAGTCTCTCAAGATTTTTGTAACTTGAAACTAAACTAAGTTACATGAAGAGAATTCACTGACTAAGTCATTTCAAAAAAGGTAAAATAATGGAACATTAATTCCTGGGCAGGTCTAAGTTTAACTACTTTTGCCTGCTTAGGAGAATAAGACTAAAGCATTAAGCTTTCCAACCAGGAAATGCACAATTGTTTCTTGGTTTTTGCGAGAGATTAAGGTTTTTTAGGGTTAAGATTATACTCAGTCATAATTCTAGTTACTATAACCAAGATGCTTTATCGCATACATTGTGATAATATGTTTAACTGTGACTTTTTAAGTCTTTTGTCTTTTGTAGACAGTTATTGTTGTACTCTGATGCTTTTGCAAAAGTGCTTCATCTTCCAGATTCATAGGAACGACCTTTTGACAATAACAGGTCTCTGATAAATTTCAGATTACAGTTCAGAACTGGGTAAGAACTTAAATAATCCTAAAGGAAAACCTGATGGCTTCTTAAAAAGTTAATGGAAGGATTGGTTACTGAGTGAACTGGTGAATATGGTCATAATATTTATGGGTTTTGTCTGGAAAGTTTTGATCTGTGTTTTCCAGATAGAGGGATGCCCTTCCCCTCAAGTTAGTTGTGACTTACAGCAATTGGGTAAACTACTTCTGAGGGTAGAATTGAAACATTTTTCTTTTCTCTCTGCCCAGTCCCTCCAAAAACTGGGACTCTTGGTTTCTGAGCAGCCTTATCAGGTGAATGGGAAAGACTGTCTCCTGGCATGTGCAGGAATCTTGATATTTGGGATACCTCTAGAAGACAGAAATCCACTGAGGTGGAGGCTTATGGCAGTGTTTTGTCATGGTGTTCCTGGCCTTGAGAGGCCTTTGGGGAATTCAGTCTGAGACTTCTGAGGACTTCTACCTCAGCCAATTTGAAGGAGCTGATATGATCTATTACACACAAACAAGTTTTGATTTGCTGTGTTTGGTGGAGATGAGGGTTATTTCAGAGAGAAAAAAGACTATATTTTAGGGGATGTTAAATTCTAGTTCTGTTAGGTAAGGTCTGTATTTATGATGGTTATTGTGTCTGATGTTATTGCCCTGATGTTCTGAATGGAAAGAAAATTATCTAGCGAAATTTTCACAGATTATGACTACTCATGAAATGTGACACTGCTTGCTTTAAGTCTGCTGCTAATAGCACATGTGCAATGCTTGTGTGACAATTGAGTGTAAGTGATAAAACGTATAGCATATATAGTGTTTCCTCATTAACATATCTCTGAGCCTGTTCCTGAGATCAGCTTAGTTTTCCTCCAATGTGAATGAATAGGTGAATATAAAGGAGACCTAACAGCGAGGGACATGATCTGAACCTGAGGTAGGAGCCAGCACCCCAGCATTGAGGGATGGATATTTTGAGCATCATTGCTTTCTATCAAGATTTGCAATCAAAAGGGGAAATGATGGAAAATATGCACATATTCAGGCATGGGGGAAGTCAGAGGGCTTATGCATGTTTTAACTTAAATTTTACCAGCCATTTATGATAAAAATCCTGCAGAAAGTAGGCATAGAGGGAACTTTCCTCAACATAATAAAGGCCATATATAACAAACCCACAGCCAACATCGTCCTCAATGGTGAAAAACTGAAACCATTTCCCTAAGATTAGGAACAAGACAAGGTTGCCCACTCTCACCACTCTTATTCAACATAGTTTTGGAAGTTTTAGCCACAGCAATCAGAGAAGAAAACGAAATAAAAGGAATCCAAATCAGAAAAGAAGAAGTAAAGCTGTCACTGTTTGCAGATGATAATGTACTCTACATAGAGAATCCTAAAGATGCTACCAGAAAACTACTAGAGCTAAACAATGAATTTGGTAAAGTAGCAGGATACAAAATTAATGCACAGAAATCTCTGGCATTCCTATACACTAATGATGAAAAATCTGAAAGTGAAATTAAGAAAACACTCCCATTTACCATTGCAACAAAAAGAAAAAAATATCTAGGAATAAACTTACCTAAGGAGACAAAAGACCTGTATGCAGAAAATTATAAGACACTGATGAAAGAAATTAAAGTTGAAACAAATAGATGGAGAGATATACCCATGTTCTTGGATTGGAAGAACCAACATTGTGAAAATGACTCTTCCACCCAAAGCAATCTACAGATTCAATGCAATCCCTATCAAACTACCACTGGCATTTTTCACAGAACTAGAATAAAAAAATTCACAATTTATATGGAAACACAAAAGACCCCGAATAGCCAAAGCAATCTTAAGAATGAAAAACGGAGCTGGAGGAATCAGGTTCCCTGACTTCAGACTATACAACAAAGCTACAGTAATCAAGACAGCATGGTACTGGAACAAAACAGAAATATAGATCAATGGAACAGGATAGAAAGACCAGAGATAAACTCACACACATATGGTCAACTTATCTTTGATAAAGGAGGCAGGAATGTACAGTGGAGAAAGGACAGCCTCTTCAATAATTGGTGCTGTGGAAATTGGACAGGTACATGTAAACGTATGAGATTAGAACACTCCCTAACACCATACACAAAAATAAGCTCAAAATGGATTAAAGATCTAAATGTAAGGCGAGAAACTATCAAACTCTTAGAGGAAAACATAGGCAGAACACTCTATGACATAAATCACAGCAAGATCCTTTTGGACCCACCTCCTAGAGAAATGGAAATAAAAACAAAAATAAACAAATGGGACCTAATGAAACTTCAAAACTTTGCACAGCAAAGGAAGCCATAAATAAGACAACTCTCAGAATGGGAGAAAATATTTGCAAATGAAGCAACTTTTTCAATTGGATTAATCTCCAAAATTTACAAGCAGCTCATGCAGCTCAATAACCAAAAAGCAAACAACCCAATCCAAAAATGGGCAGAAGACCTGAATCGACATTTCTCCAAAGACATACAGATTGCCATCAAACACATGAAAGAATGCTCAACATCATTAAAAATTAGAAATATTCAAATGAAAACTACAATGAGATATCATCTCACTCTGGTCAGAATGGCCATCATCAAAAAGTCTAGAAACAATAAATGCTGGAGAGGGTGTGGAGAAAAGGGAACACTCTTGCACAGCTTGTGGGAATATAAATTGATACAGCCATTATGGAGAACAGTATGTAGCTTCCTTAAAAAACTACAAATAGAACTACCATATGACCCAGCAATCCCACTACTGGATATATACCCTGAGAAAACCGTAATTCAAAAAGAGTCATGTACCAAAATGTTCATTGTAGCTCTATTTACAATAGCCAGGCGATGGCAACAACCTAAGTGTCCATCATCAGATGAATAGATAAAGAAGATGTGGTACATATATAAAATGGAATATTACTCAGCCATAAAAAGAAATGAAATTGACTTATTTGTAGTGAGGTGCATGGATCTAGAGTCTGTCATACAGAGTGAAGTAAGTCAGAAAGAGAAAGACAAATACCGTATGCTAACACATATATATGGAATCTAAGAAAAAAATGTCATGAAGAACGTAGGGGTCAGATGGGAATAAAGACACAGACCTACTAGAGAATGGACTTGAGGATATGGGGAGTGGGAAGGGTAAGCTGTGACAAAGTGAGAGAGTGGCGTGGACATATATACACTACCAAATGTAAAATAGATAGTGGGAAGCAGCCTCATAGCACAAGGAAGTCAGCTCGGTGGTCTGTGACCACCTAGAGCGGTTGGATAGGGAGGGTGGGAGGGAGGGAGATGCAAGAGGGAAGAGATATGGGAACATATGTATATGTATAACTGATTCTTTTTGTTATAAAGCAGAAACTAACACACTATTGTAAAGCAATTATAATCCAATAAAGATGTAAAAAAAAAAAAAAAAACTAAACATAGAATTATGATATGACCCAGCAATCCCACTACTGGGCACATACCCTGAGAAAACCATATTCAAAAAGACACATGCACCGCACCCCAATGTTCACTGCAGCACTATTTACAATAGCCAGGTCATGGAAGCCACCTAAATGCCCATTGACAGATGAATGGATAAAGAATATGTGGTACATATATACAATGGAATATTACTCAGCCAGAAAAAGGAACGTAATTGGGTCATTTGTTGAGACATGGATGAATCTAGAGACTGTCATACAGAGTGAAGTAAGTCAGAAAGAGAAAAACAAATATCACATATTAACGCATGTATGTGGAACCTAGAAAAATGGTACAGATGGACTGGTTTGCAGGGCAGAAATTGAGACACATGTGGAGAACAGATGTATGAACACTAGGGGAGGAAAGTGGAAGTGGGCAGGGTAGAGGTGACGAATTGGGAGATTGGGATTGATATGTATACACTGATGTGTATGAAATGGATGACTAATAAGAACCTGCAGTATATAAAAAAAATAGTGAGGGAAGCTGTGTATGTGGATAAGGTAGGAGGTATATGGGAGCTCTCTGTACCTTCTGCTCAGTTTTTCTGTGAAGCTAACACTGATCTAAAAAAGTAAAGTCTACTAAAAATGTTGGTAAAACTGGTTTGGGAGAGAAGATAAAACATCCAATTTAAAACATACTAAGGAGATCACCTTCCTCCCCATGGATAAACCAGAAATACAGCTACACGTGGAACAACCCCTACAGAACACCTACTGAATGCTGGCAGAAGACCCCAGACCTCCCAAACGGCAAGAAACTCCCCACATACCTGGGTAGGGCAAAGCGGAGAGATTCCCGCACAGAGGATCGGTGCCGAGCGGCACTCACCCGCCCAAGACGCTTGTCTGCTCGCCCGCCAGGGCGGGCGGCGCTGGAAGCTGAGGCTCGGGCTTCGGTCAGAGCGCAGGGAAAGGACTGCGGCTGGCGGCGAGAACTCAGCCTGAAGGGGGCTAATGTGCCACAGCTAGCCGGCAGGGAGTCCGGGAAAACTCTGGAGCTGCCGAAGAGGCAAGAGACTTTTTCTTCCCTCTTGGTTTCCTGGTGCGCGAGGAGAGGGGATTAAGAGCGCTGCTTAAAGTGGCTCCACAGACGGGCGCGAGTCACGACTGAAAGCGCGGAGCCCAGTGACGGGCGTGGGACGCTGGGGCTGCTGCTGCCGCCACCAAGAAGCCTGTGTGCGAGCGCAGGTCACTGTCCACACCGCCCTTCCGGGAGCCTGTGCAGCCCGCCACTGCCGGGGTCCTGGGATCCAGGGGCGGCTTCCCTGGGAGAACGCACGGCGCGCCTCGGGCTGGTGCAACGTCACGCCGAACTCTGCCGCTGCAGGCTCTCTTCCCGCACTCCGTGCCCCTCCCTCCCGCCCGGCCTGAGTGAGCCAGAGTCCCCGAAGAGGCTGCTCCTTTAACCCTGTCCTGTCTGAGCGAAGAACAGACGCCCTCCGGCGACCTACACGCAGAGGCGGGGCCAAATCCAAAGCTGATACCCAGGAGCTGTGAGAACAAAGAAGAGAAAGGGAAACCTCTCCCAGCAGCCTCAGAAGCAGCGGATTAAAGCTCCACAATCAACTTGATGTACCCTGCATCTGTGGAATACATGAATAGACAACAAATCATCCCAAATAGAGGAGCCAGGAGTCAGTGCTGTGCCTCTGAGGTGGGAGAGCCAACTTCAGGACACTGGTCCACAAGAGACCTCCCAGCTCCACATAATATCAAACGGCGAAAATCTTCCAGAGATCTCCATCTCAACACCAGCACCCAGCTTCACTCAACGACCAGCAAGCTACAGTGCTGGACACCCTATGCCAAACAACTAGCAAGACAGAAACACAACGCCACCCATTATCAGAGAGGTGGCCTAAAATCATAAAATGTCCGCAGACACCCCAAAACACACCACCAGACGTGGACCTGCCCACCAGAAAGACAAGATCCAGCCTCATTCACCAGAACACAGGCACTAGTCCCTTCCACCAGGAAGCCTACACAACCCACTAAACCAACCTTAGCCACTGGGGACAGACACCAAAAACAACGGGAACTACGAACCTGCAGCCTGCAAAAAGGAGACCCCAAACACAGTAACATAAGCAAAATGAGAAGACAGAAAAACACACAGCAGGAGAAGGAACAAGATAAAAACCCACCAGACCTAACAAATGAAGAGGTAATAGGCAGTCTACATGAAAAAGAATTCAGAATAATGATGGTAAAGATGATCCAAGATTCTATTTCCCAGATCCAAAATCTTGGAAATAGAATAGACAAAATGCAAGAAACAGTTAACAAGGACCTAGAAGAACTAAAGATGAATCAAGCATCGATTAAAAACACAATACATGAAATAAAAAATTCTTTGGATGGGATCAATAGCAGAATAACTGAGGCAGAAGAACGGATAAGTGAGGTGGAAGATAAAATAGTGGAAATAACTGCTGCAGAGCAAAATAAAGAAAAAAGAATGAAAAGAACAGAGGACAGACTCAGAGACCTCTGGGACAACATTAAACGCAACAACATTCGAATTATAGGTGTTCCAGAAGAAGAAGAGAAAAAGAAAAGGACTGAGAAAATATTTGAAGAGATTATAGTTGAAAACTTCCCTAATATGGGAAAGGAAATAGTTAATCAAGTCCAGGAAGCACAGAGAGTCCCATACAGAATAAACCCAAGGAGAAATACGCCAAGACACATATTAATCAAACTGTCAAAAATTAAACACAAAGAAATCATATTAAAAGCAGCAAGGCAAAAACAACAAATAACACACAAGGGAATCCCCATCAGGATAACAGCTGATCTCTCAGCAGAAACTCTACAAGCCAGAAGGGAGTGGCAGGACATAATTAAAGTGATGAAGGAGAAAAACCTGCAACCAAGATTACTCTACCCAGCAAGGATCTCATTCAGATTTGATGGAGAAATTAAAACGTTTACAGACAAGCAAAAGCTGAGAGAGTTCAGCACCACCAAACCAGCTTTACAAGAAATGCTAAAGGAACTTCTCTAGGCAAGAAACACAACAGAAGGAAAAGACCTACAATAACGAACCCAAAACAATTAAGAAAATGGGAACAGGAACATACATATCGATAATTACCTTAAATGTAAATGGACTAAATGCTCCCACCAAAAGACACAGAGTGGCTGAATGGATACAAAAACAAGACCCATATATATGCTGTCTACAAGAGACCCACTTCAGACCTAGAGACACATACAGACTGAAAGTAAGGGGATGGAAAAAGATATTCCATGCAAATGGAAACCAAAAGAAAGCTGGAGTAGCAATTCTCATATCAGACAAAATAGACTTTAAAATAAAGACTACTAGAAGAGACAAAGAAGGACACTACATAATGATCAAGGGATCCATCCAAGAAGAAGATATAACAATTGTAAATATTTATGCACCCAACATAGGAGCACCTCAATACATAAGGCAAATACTGACAGCCATAAAAGGAGAAATCGACAGTAACACAATCATAGTAGGGGACTTTAACACCCCACTTTCACCAATGGACAGATCTTCCAAACTGAAAATAAATAAGGGAACACTAGCTTTAAATGATACATTAAACAAGATGGACTTAATTGATATTTACAGGACATTCCGTCCAAAAACAACAGAATACACATTTTTCTCAAGTGCTCATGGAACATTCTCCAGGATAGATCATATCTTGGGTCACAAATCAAGCCTTGGTAAATTGAAGAAAATTGAAATTGTATCAAGTGTCTTTTCTGACCACAATGCTATGAGACTGGATATCAATTACAGGAAAAGAGCTGTAAAAAATACAAACACATGGAGGCTAAACAATACACTACTTAATAACGAAGTGATCACTGAAGAAATCAAAGAGGAAATTAAAAAATACCTAGAAACAAATGACAATGGAGACACGACGACCCAAAACCTATGGGATGCATCAAAAGCAGTTCAAAGAGGGAAGTTTATAGCAATACAATCCCACCTTAAGAAACAGGAAACATCTCGAATAAACAACCTAACCTTGCAGCTAAAGCAATTAGAGAAAGAAGAACAAAAACACCCCAAAGTTAGCAGAAGGAAAGAAATCATAAAAATCAGATCAGAAATAAATGAAAAAGAAATGAAGGAAATGATAGCAAAGATCAATAAAACTAAAAGCTGGTTCTTTGAGAAGATAAACAAAATTGATAAACCATTAGCCAGACTCATCAAGAAAAGAAGGGAGAAGACTCAAATCAATAGAATTAGAAATGAAAAAGGAGAAGTAACAACTGACACTGCAGAAATACAAAAGATCATGAGAGATTACTACAAGCAACTCTATGCCCATAAAATGGACAACCTGGAAGAGATGGACAAATTCTTAGAAATGCACAACCTGCCAAGACTGACTCAGGAAGAAATAGAAGATATGAATAGACCAATCACAAGCACTGAAATTGAAACTGTGATTAAAAATCTTCCATCAAACAAAAGTCCAGGACCAGATGGCTTCACAGGCGAATTCTATCAAACATTTAGAGAAGAGCTAACACCCATCCTTCTCAAATTCTTCCAAACAATATCAGAGGAAGGAACACTCCCAAACTCATTCTACGAGTCCACCATCACCTTGATACCAAAACCAGGCAAGGATGTCACAAAGAAAGAAAACTACAGGCCAATATCACTGATGAACATAGATGCAAAAATCCTCAACAAAATACTAGCAAACAGAATCCAACAGCACATTAAAAGGATCATACACCATGATCAAGTGGGGTTTATTCCAGGAATGCAAGGATTCTTCAATATACGCAAATCAATCAATGTGATACACCATATTAACAAGTTGAAGGAGAAAAACCATATGATCATCTCAATAGATGCAGAGAAAGCTTTCGACAAAATTCAACACCCATTTATGATAAAAACCCTGCAGAAAGTAGGCATAGAGTGAACTTTCCTCAACATCATAAAGGCCATATATGACAAACCCACAGCCAACATTGTCCTCAATGGTGAAAAACTGAAACCATTTCCACTAAGATCAGGAACAAGACAAGGCTACCCACTCTCACCAGTCTTATTCAACATAGTTTTGGAAGTTTTAGCCACAGCAATCAGAGAAGAAAAGGAAATAAAAGGAATCCAAATTGGAAAAGAAGAAGTAAAGCTGTCACTGTTTGCAGATGACATGATACTATACATAGAGAATCCTAAAGATGCTACCGAAAAACTACTAGAACTAATCAATGAATTTAGTAAAGTAGCAGGATACAAAATTAATGTACAGAAATCTCTGGCATTCCTGTACACTAATGATGAAAAATCTGAAAATGAAATCAAGAAAACACTCCCATTTACCATTGCAACAAAAAGAATAAAATATCTACGAATAAACCTACCTAAGGAGACAAAAGACCTGTATGCAGAAAATTATAAGACACTGATGAAAGAAATTAAAGATGATACAAATAGATGGAGAGATATACCATGCTCCTGGATTGGAAGAATCAATATTGTGAAAATGACTCTACTACCCAAAGCAATCTACAGGTTCAATGCAATCCCTATCAAAGTACCACTGGCATTTTTCACAGAACTAGAACAAAAAATTTCAAAATTTGTTTGGAAAAACAAAAGACCCCGAATAGCCAAAGGGATCTTGAGAACGAAAAACGGAGCTGTAGGAATCAGGCTCCCTGACTTCAGAGTATACTACAAAGCTACAGTAATCAAGACAGTGTGGTACTGGCATAAAAACAGAAAGATAGATCAGTGGATCAGGATAGAAAGCCCAGAGATAAACCCACGCACATATGGCCAACTTATCTTTGATAAAGGAGGCAGGAATGTACAGTGGAGAAAGGACAGCCTCTTCAATAAGTGGTGCTGGGAAAACTGGACAGGGACATGTAAAAGTTTGAGATTAGATCATTACCTAACACCATACACAAAAATAAGATCAAAATGGATTAAAGACTTAAATATAAGGCCAGAAACTATCAAACTCTTAGAGGAAAACATAGGTAGAACACTCTATGACATAAATCAAAGCAAGATCCTTTTGGACCCACCTCCTAGAGAAATGGAAATAAAAACAAAGATAAACAAATGGGACCTAATGAAACTTCAAAGCTTTTGCACAGCAAAGGAAACCATAAACAAGACCAAAACACAACCCTCAGAATGGGAGAAAATATTTGCAAATGAAGCAACTGACAAGGGATTAATCTCCAAAATTTATAAACATCTCCTGCAGCTCAATAGCAAAAAAACAAACAACCCAATCCAAAAATGGGCAGAAGACTTAAATAGGCATTTCTCCAAAGAAGATATACAGACTGCCAACAAACACATGAAAGAATGCTCAACATCATTAATCATTAAAGAAATGCAAATCATAACTACAATGAGATATCATCTCACACCAGTCAGAATGGCCATCATCAAGAAATCTAGAAACAATAAATGCTGGAGAGGGTGTGGAAAAAAGGGAACACTCTTGCACTGCTGGTGGGAATGTGAATTGGTACAGCCAGTATGGAGAACAGTATGGAGGTTCCTTAAAAAACTAAAAATAGAACTACCATATGACCCAGCAATCCCACTACTAGGCATATACCCTGAGAAAACCATAATTCCCAAAGAGACATGTACCAAAATGTTCATTGCAGCTCTATTCACAATAGCCCGGAGCTGGAAGCAACCTAAGTGTCCATCATCGGATGAATGGATAAAGAAGATGTGGCACATATATACAATGGAATATCACTCAGCCATAAAAAGAAACGAAACTGAGCTATTTGTAATGAGGTGGATAGACCTAGAGTCTGTCATACAGAGTGAAGTAAGTCAGAAAGAGAAAGACAAATATCGTATGCTAACACATATATACGGAATTAAAAAAAAAAAGTCATTAAGGACCTAGGAGCAAAACGGGAATAAAGACACAGACCTACTTGAGAATGGACTTGAGGATATGGGGAGGGGGAAGTGTAAGCTGTGACAAAGCGAAAGAGAGGCATGGACATATATACACTACCAAACGTAAGGTAGATAGATAGTGGGAAGCAGCCACAGAGCACAGGGAGATCAGCTCGGAGCTTTGTGACCGCCTGGAGGGGTGGGATGGGGAGGGTGGGAGGGAGGGAGATGCATGAGGGAAGGGATGTGGGAACAGATGTATATGTATGACTGATTCAGTTTGTTATAAAGCAGAAACTAATTAAAAAATTTAAAAAAAATTAAATAAAACATACTAAGTTTGAGGTGCCTAAAAGAGACACTTGCTGAGAGGGTGAAAGAGATACTGTTAACTCTGTCAAATAACACTGTTTGATGTGTTAAATACTGTCATACTGTTATTTGGTAGAAAATTTCCTATAAAAATACTATGGATACTAAAAAGTTATTTCGATCAAAAAAAAATCACCTAATTATTTAATAAATAAATTGGTTGTTAATGGCCCATTTTACAATATAAGTCCTGGTGACCAGGTATATACTAACCTGTCTTCTTTTCTGTACTAATAAAGCTAACAAGCACATTATTGTACTATAGTTTTGCAAGATGCTGCCACTGGGGAAACGGTAAAGTATACACAGGAGCCCTGTGTGTTATTTCTGACCACTGCATGTCAATCAGTAATGATCTCAAAATACAGTTTAATGAAAAAAAACCAATTAACCAAAGAACAAGGGGATGGGTGATAGGTAATAAGATAAGGAAATCCTTTCTCTTTCTCTGTGAAAGAATTTGACCTTGGAATAGCATTTTAGCTCTGTTCCCCTGGTAACCACCCAAGAAAGTATGTCAACTGTGTTTCTGAACAATCTTATTTATGTTTCTGACTGCCTTGGTAACATGCTCAAAAGATTCATCAGCTGCATGATGAGGCAACATTGCTTAAGATAAAAATGACTCCTGATTGGTAAAGTGTATTTACACTGGGCAAGTCCCTTGCAGGAACCTTGGAAACTCAGCTGTTCTCATAGGCTGTTACAAGATACATTAGATCTGATAGGGCCTAGGGCTTCAAAGCCATCATGAGTCTTGCTTCCTTGTACCTGAGCTATCATTTGAAACATCTGAGGAGACAGCTGCTGAATAGTTGTATGCACCTCTGGAAAGACCACTCCCACTGAAGGGAAATATCTGACAAAGACCAGCTGGCACACTGCACTCCTTGTATCTATTCAAAACATAAATGAAACAATAAAATGGTGTGAAGCCAGCTGAAATTATGGCTGCTGGGCCAGAAGATACTTCTGGATACTTGGAGGATGTGGAGGATAATGGCCCCAAAGTTACACCTATCTAATCTTAGCTATATATTCTTGGATAGAAGGTATAAGATCTAAATTTTTCTGTATGTTAAGATGCATGGGTACGTTTATTAATCATAATTTTTTACCTTTACCTCTTGGGACAGAAAATGCTCACTTCAACTTAAAGACTATTCTCAGATTTGTCCTTCTGTGTGGGCCATTGTTACCTGGTGTCTGGAGGCCTTGAGAACACACAGAATCACATGCCTTATGAGCATAGTGCTTTAGACACAGGAGGAAATCTGTAAGGGGTATCTTGAAATCTTTACAAAATATATTCTATGCTAGCAAGAGATTAATATGCCACAATTTGCTAAGTCACATTTCTTGGGCTGATGTATTGCTGAGCCAAGAAATGAAAGAAAGTATTAATGTAATGTCATAAATAATGTGAATGAGAATAGAATAAGTGTGGATTACTTGTTAGAACTGGATCAATTTTAAATGTTTCAAAATATGTGCTCCTTAAACCTAGCCAATGATTTTAGTCCTATAGCACAAGATTAGATTTGGGTTTCAATGTTATTAATTGGTAGAGGTATAATGATATGCAGTACTGATTACACATGCATGTTGTTATGTATTAGACAATTCATTAATTAAACCTCTTATAGGAAAAATTTTAAAGATGATGTAAGGATTCAAACCATGGGGATGACGTGCAGTGTGACCCCTGAAGTCTACTGGTGGTAGCAAGCAGTGTGCTTCCAAGTGGGGTCATCTGAAGACACAAAGCTGTGCCACAGCTCTGGTACACAGCTGAGCAACGATGAACATAGCATATAGCGAGAATGTAGAGTCTGTGCTCAGGATAAATTTCTTTTTTTAAATTAATTTATTTTATTTTATTTATTTTTGGCTGTGCTGGGTCTTCGTGGCTGTGTGCAGGCTTTCTCTAGTTGCAGCGACTGGGGGCTACTCTTCGTGGCAGTGTGTTGGCTTCTCATTGTGGTGGTTTCTCTCGTTGTGGAGAACAGGCTCTAGGCATGTGGGCTTCAGTAGTTGTGGTTTGTGGGCTCTAGAGTGCAGGCTCAGTAGTTGTGGCACACAGATTTAGTTGCTCCGTGGCCTGTGGGATCTTCCCGGACCAGGGCTGGAACCCGTGTCCCTTGCATTGGCAGGCGGATTCTTAACCACTGTGCTACCAGGGAAGCCCAGGATAAAAGTTCTTAACAGCATGAAACAACTGAACTGAGTTTTATATCAGTTTTGATATGAATTTTATCAATCTGAGTTTGATGAAATTCAGCCAGTCCTTTCAGAGGCATTCCCTACCTACAGAACCATTGTTTGACACACCTAAATTCACCAAGGAATGTTTAGGAGCAGCTAAATTAAGATACTGTGACCAAAAGGCTAAGGGATAGTTTAAAGCATCTAGAGGTTTAGTAAAATTTAATTTATGTTTGGGAGAATAAGAAAAATAGCTCTGATGGAGGACATCCCACATCACTGCAATTCCTGACTCCCTTCAGATCTGCTTGTGTCCTTTGGTACCAAGTAAATCATATTTCACAGAGACCTTGAAAACTGTGATAGTGACTTGAAAGAGACTTGAGCTGATACTTCACAAAAGAACATATACAAGTGGCCCATGAGCACCTGAAAAGGGTCTCAAAATCATTAGTCTTCAGGGAAATACGAATTGAAAGTACAATGAGATGCCATTATGCACTCAGTAAAAGGCTAAAAGGAAAGAGATGACAGTGCCAAGTGTTGGTGAACATGTGGGAACTCTCCTGCATTGCTCCTGGGAGTGTAAAATGAGAAAACCACTTTGGAAAGCTAGTTAATAGTTTGTTATAAAGTTAAACGTCACCTACTGTTATGGACTGAATGTTTGTGTTCCTCCCAAAATGCATATGTTGAAGTCCTAACCCCCAGTAGATGGCATTTGAAAATGAGGCTTTGGGGAAGTAATCAGGGCTAGTTGAGGTCATGAGGGTGGGGCCCTCATGATGGGATTACGGCCCTTATAAGAAGAGACACTAGGGAGCTTGCTCTCTCTCTCTTTCCTGCACTCACAAAGAGATCATGTGAGCACACAGCAAGATGGCAGCTGCCTACAAGCCAAGAGAAGAAGCCTCAGAATAAACCCGACTTTGCTGGTGCCTTAACCTTACACTTCTCAGATCAGACTTCCCAGGACTCTTTAGCCTCAAGAACAGTGAGAAATAAATTTCTGTTGTTTAAACCACCCAGTCTGTGTATTTTGTTATGGTAGCCCAAGCAGAGTAATACACCTACCCCACAACCAGTTGTTCTAGCCTTAGGTATTTACTCAAGAGAAATAAATCGATGCCCACCAAAAGACGTGTGCACCAATGTTCGTGGCAGCTTTATTCATAATAACTTAGAAACAATCCAAGTGTGCATCAACAGGTGAATGCATAAATACTGTTGTACATTTGTGCAATGAAATACTACACAGTGGGACTTCCCTGGTGGTCTAGTGGTTAAGAATCCACCTTACAATGTGGGAGATGTGGGTTTGATCCCTGGATGGAGAACTAAGATTCCACATTCAGCAGGGCAACTAAGCCCGTGCAGTGCAACTACTGAGCCTGCACGCCACAACTAAGAGAGCCTGCACACAGCAACTAGAGAGGAGCCCACATACCACAATGAAGAGCCCACATGCCACAACTAAGACCCGATGAAGCAAAAAATAAACTTAATGAAATAAATATTTTTAAAAGAATGTAAATTCTATTGATATTGGGTATTTTTTAAAAAAGAAAAAATACTACACAGTAATGAAAAGAAGTATCGATACACAGACCATAATAAATTAATCTCATAAATAATACGTTGAGGGAGAGAAGTGAGACACAAAAAGTACATACTATAAGATTCCATTTATATGAAGTTTTAGAACTGGCAAAACTAATATACAGCAAAAAATATCAGAAGAGTGGGTGCTTCTGGGTGGGTGGTTTTGAGTGGGAAGTAGTTTGAGGGAACTTTCTGGGATAATGAGAATGTTCCATGTTTTATTTGGGGTCAAACAAATTTATCAAATTTGACGAAAATGTACTCTTACAAATCTGCATTTAAAAAAGAGAATAAATGAAAAGACAAGAAGCTTCATTAACATGACTGTTTCAAGTTGTTGTTTTGTCCAGTTTGTGATATTGTGATTTATAATAAGAAATATATATATGATCTTCAACCAGTTTCTGGCACAGAGCTCCCAAAACCCTTGGGATTTCCTAAGTGGTAAGAGAGATAAATGTGTCTTTTGATATTCATAACAAGCTCTTGTCAACCACACCAGACCTTATGTTAATGAACTAATTTTTGGAAAACACCTAAAGATGGGGGCAGGTTGCCAGGGAACAACCCATGTTATTAGAGGGTTGAAGTAGCCCCATCCCTGCTCCCCAATATCAAGGGAGGGAAGAGGGGCTGGAGAGCTGGAGATTGAGTTCAATCATCAATGACCAATGATTTCATCAATCATGCCTATGTAATGAAGCCTCTATAAAATCTCAAAATGACTGGGGTTCAGAGTGTCCAGGTTGGTGAACTTGTGGAGTTGCTGGGAGAGAGGTGCTGAGAGAGAGCAAGAAAACTCTGCATCCTTTCCCCATACCTTGTCCTATGCCTCTCTTCCATTGGGCTGTTTCTGTATTATATCCTTTTATAGTAAACTGGTGATTTGGTAAGCAAAATGTTTTCCTGAATTCTGTGAGCAGCTGTAGAAAATTAATCAAACTTGAGGAGGGGGGTGCATAAACCCCTGATTTATAGCCAGTAGGCCAGAGTCACAGGTAACAACCTGAACTTGAGATTGGTGTCTGAAGTGGGGGTGGAATTTGGGGTGGTGGACAATCTTGTAGGACTGAAGCCTTAACTTGTGGCATCTGATATCATCTCCAGGTAGCCTGTGTCACAATTGAGTTAACAGCTTGGTGGTGTTAGAAAAAATACAGGTTGGACATTTAATGCGCCCTCCTGTGGATGAATATGGAGCAGAGCTGAAGACAAAGTTGACGTCAGTGAGTAAGCCCAGTAAGTTTCTCTGGTTGGCATCCATTTTGAAATACTTTTCACATCATCTCTTGCAGAACGGTGCTTGCTTTAAAAAAAAAGGTGTGTGTGTGTGTGTGTGTGGTGTGTGTGTGTGGCATTTTAATCATTCAATATTTTCTTTACCAGCGCCTTAATTGCATTGTTCTCACCATACACTCTTTCTTGAAAGCAGTACATTATTTGACAGTTTGTTGACTAGATGAGAAGGGACAGTGAAACTACCACGACTCTCAAATTGTAGAAGTATCTGGTCTCAGAGACTGCTAAGGGCCTATATACCCCATTTCTAACAGAAATGTGACTAACGACAGGGAAACCCCATGTGTGGGGTCTTTCATTAATCAGAAAAGAAGTCTTCCTAGAAAAGATTCGTTTCAGTAGTCCTAGACTGTGGTACTCCAGAGAGTTTGACACCATTGGGCACTGAACCATTTTAAGAGTCCTCTGGTGAGTGGGAAGAGGGTTATTTGAAGGGAATGAAAATAGGAGAGAACCTTCCTTGCTCAAGAGAACACAAATGGAAATTGTGGCCTAGACATTCATTCCCTTACAACTATCAGTAACTATGCACTCTTGGGAAAGTCTTAATTAACCACAGGTACCTGCAAACTCTAGAAAAACTCATGAAAAGGTACATCAGCATGTACAGAGTATGTACAGCAGCATTTTTTCCAAGATTTTTATTGTGGTAAAATACACATAAAATTTACCATCTTAACCATTTTCAAGTGTACAGTTCAGTGGTATTAAATATATCCACAGTCTTGTGCAACCATCACCACCATCCATCTCCAGAACTCTTCATCTTGTAAATCTAAAACTCTGTACCAATTAAATAATAATTCCCCACAGCACCTCCCCCCAGCCCCAGGCAACCACCATTCTGCTTTCTGTTTCCATGATTCTGACTATTCAAATAACCTCATATAAGTAGAATAATAGAGTATTTGTCTTTCTGTGACTGGTTTATTACAGCAGCATGTTTTTTAAAGCTACTATTACTCTTACTTGAAAATGAAAAACAAACAAATAAATTTTGAGATAGTCTATCATGAGTCATTTGGTTAACGAGAGAGAAAGGATTTTGTTTAACCTTGTTTTCTGTTTCATGTTTCTTGTTCTGCTTCTCTTCTCTGGCCTTCTCGTATGTTACTTAAACATTTTTTAGACTTCCCCCTTGATTTATATAGTCTTCTTCAGTATATCATTTTGTATAATTTTTTAGTGATTCCTCTAGGTATACACACATAACTTAGCAAAGTACAGAAACCTCAATTCCACTGAGGTCCCTCTGTCTCCCCACTTTTTAAAATATAATTGTCTTAAGTCTTTCCTCTGTATACATTGGGCACCAATCGTGCTATCATTTTACTTCAACCATCACTTCTCTTTTAAGAAACTCATAGTTAGGAGAGTCAATTTTAGTTTTCCCTATTTTTACCCACTCTGATGTTCTTTTTTTTTCTCTCTACAGTTCCAAGACTTCTTCTGTTATCATTTACTTTGTTTAGAATACTTCCTTTAGTTATTCTTTAAGGGTAGTTCTGCTAGCAATGAATACTCTTGGTTATCCTTTGTCTGAGAATGTCTTTATTTCCCTTTTACTCCTGAATTGTATTTTCACCAGATATAGAATTCATGGTTGACAGTTCCTTTTCTTTCCATTTGAGAAAAACATGCTGCTTCCTTTGGCTTCCACAGTTCAGATGAGTGGGGGGTGGTTTCCCACTGGTGTTTGGTTACAGTAAGGTGGGTATTACCAAAAAAATTCTCTGTGTTAGGCCACCATTTTCCCCAGTTTCAACTAAGGGAAATAGGCTTTTCTTAGAGTTTTGTTTTTTTCTTGTCTGGGTCTGTTGTTGGTTCTGGCTTGTAAGCTTCTGCAACACCCTAGCTGAGACATACAGGAGGTGATAAGGAAAACAAGGGAATTTACCACATGTCGTTCCCTGGCTCTAAAGTTCTCAGTTTGCCTTCTTCCTTCCACATTTCAGTCTTCCTGTGCTTGTTTGTTGTGTTATGTCCATGGATTTTTAATTGTAAAAGGGATGACATGGGAGGAATGGGGCTACTCCATTTTGGGTCAAACCCCAGGTATGGAGTTTTCCTCAACATTTTATTATGAAAATTTTCAAATACAAAGTAAAGTTGAAAGAATTTTACAGTGAACGCCCATATACCATCACCTAGATTCTACCAATAACATATTACTAAATTTGTTTTATCACGGTTCTTAAAAGATAAAACTTGGAAACAACACAAATGTCCATTGACAGTATAATAAGTAAAGCTACCTGCAATAATGGGTATAAATCTGACAAAAAATATGACTATATGACTCTATTTTATAAAGTTAAAAACAAGTAAAACTATTACGTAAGGATGTATGAGTAGGTAGTAAAACCATAAAGAAAAGCACAAAAAGGTCTATCTCAAAAGTCATGATAGTAGCTGATTAGTGATTAGGAAGAAGGTACTGAGTGTTAGTAGGGGGCTACCTCTCAAGTTGGATAGATGTTTACAGGGGTGATCTCTTTATAATCATGTGTTACACTGGATTATATGTTCTAATTGGCTTTCTGTATGTATATTTCACATTTTTTAATGTATGAGAAATATGATTCTATTTTTGTTTCATACTCACAAATGTGTATATGCACATACAACAGCATATATGAATAGCATATAAACATGTAACCAATGTTTCTGTTGGATTTATTTCTTTATTACATGTTTCTTCATTCCATATACTGTGTGTAAATTTTTTTAACAATGAATGCATTATTTTCATAGACAGGATAAACAACAAAGCACTTTTCTCTTTAAAAAATTGTGCATATACAGTATTTCAAAATGATACCAAAAGTTTTAACATTTCAATAGGAAATGGGCAAAGTACATATACAGGCAATTACTATATCTGCATGGTTCAGTAAATATGATATTATATTTAATTTCAAATTAAATATAAAATTTGCTCTATTAAATAAAAAAGAGCATTTTTTAAATCGTTAAAAAGAAAAAACCCAGAGTGGGCATGGGTGTCAGAAACTGCTTATGGAAATATAAATTGTAAAATCTTCCTGGAAGGCAACTAGGCAATGTACTTAGAATTCTACCAGTCCTTGATCCAGCAATTCAACTTCAGGGAATTTAAACTAAAAAGTAATTTTCGAGCTTCCCTGGTGGCGCAGTGGTTGAGAGTCCGCCTGCTGATGCAGGGGACACGGGTTCATGCCCTGGTCTGGGAAGATCCCACATGCCGCAGAGTGGCTAGGCCCGTGAGCCATGGCCACTGAGCCTGCGCGTCCAGAGCCTGTGCTCCGCAACGGGAGAGGCCACAATAGTGAGAGGCCCGTGTACTGCAAAAAAAAAAAAAAAAGAAACGAATTTTCGAGCTTCCCTGGTGGAGCAGTGGTTGAGAATCTGCCTGCCAATGCAGGGGACACGGGTTCGAGCCCTGGTCTGGGAGGATCCCACATGCCACGGAGCGACAGGGACCTTGAGCCACAACTACTGAGCCTGTGCGTCTGGAGCCTGTGCTCTGCAACAAGAGAGGCCGAGATAGTGAGAGGCCCGCGCACCGCAATGAAGAGTGGTCCCTGCTCACCGCAAGTAGAGAAAGCCCTCGCACAGAAACAAAGACCCAACACAGCCAAAAATAAATAAATAAATAAATAAATAAATAAATAAATAAAATAATTTTAAAAGATATAGCTACAAGGATATTAATGGAGCAAAAAACTAGAAAAAAATATAACTAACAGTAGGGGTAAAATATTAGGTAAAAACATTTAAATAAATAAGTTTAAATATGTTTAACAAAAGAATTTATTTAAATGCAATGGTTTGTACTGAAGTCACTGAAAACACTACTAACGGATAATATTTATTGGCAAGTTCAAATATTCAAGGCATATTCTTAAGTGGGGAAATAACCCACACATAATTGTAACCAATATAGGTTACAATTGCTATCTGCAATATTCCATTTTGTTAAAAACAGATTGGTGTGACTATCAGAGAGATTAATATGGAGTTCAAAGGGCTGCTAAAAGATGTTCACCAAAATGTTAACCATTTATTTTTGTGTGGTGGCATCAAGTGCATCTTTCTTTATTTTATTTATCAAACCTTCTAAATGGGCCATGTGTTTCTTTACCAAAATAAAAATTTGTTGGTTTCTCGGTGCCTGAAATGGCCCTCCTCTCCTGCACTGCCTCTGACTCTTCCCTCCATTCTCACTCTCTCAGTGAGGCCTGCGAGGAGCCACCCTACTCACTTTCCCAAATGAGCCCCAAATCCCCACCACACTGCTCTTCTTTCACTTTTTCCCATAACACTTATCTCCTAAAATGTTATATAATGATATTCATGGCTTATTGTCTGCTCTCTACCTCCTTCCCCCACCCCCACCTCCAAAAACTCTTCTCCAGAGCAATGATCTCTCTTTTGCCCACTGAGGTATTTCAAATCCTTTACAATGGGGCTTGGCACATAGCAGGTGATCCATACATTTTTTTTCGAATATAAATTTCTTTCTTTATTTTTGGCTGTGTTGGGTCTTCGTTGCTGCTCACAGGCTTTCTCTAGGTGTGGTGTGAGGGGGGCTACTCTTCGTTGAGGTTTGTGGGCTTCTCATTGAGGTGGCTTCTCTTTCTTGCCGAGCATGGGCTCTAGGTGCACAGGCTTCAGTAGTTGTGGCACATGGGCTCAGTAGCTCTGGCTCACCGGCTCTAAAGCACAGGCTCAGTAGTTCTGGAACACAGGTTTAGTTGCTCCAAGGCATGTGGGGTCTTCTGGGACCAGGACTCGAACCCGTGTTCCTTGCATTGGCAGGCGGATTCTCAACCACTTAGTCACCAGGGAAGTCCTCCATACACTCTTGTTGAAAGACTTACGGGGAAATAGGTTTGTTCTTGGCGGTTGTCTACTTGCCTTGCTCTCATTTACGCAGATGCAGAGCTACAAGTGACTGCCCTGTAGGAACCTCGGTTTCCTCCTGGAAGAACCGGGAACCCAGGAGCCAGCAGCCCAAGGAGCTCGACCACGAACCCAGAATGGGGTCTGGACAAGTGATAGGCTCAGCCAGGGCTCTCCTCGCAGACAAGCTCGAAGAACTACATTTCCCAGAATCTTTTGTACTCGCATGGACTACATTTCCCAGAGGGGCTCGCGACTGTCCCTGCCCCGCCCCTCCCGGAGTTACGTGGGGCGTCGGGCGTCGGGCGTGGGCCGTTGGCTTGAGCTGATTACCCGCCAGAGGTCCGCCAGGGCGGCACCGCGTGGAGTCCCCAGCGGAAGCTTCTGTCCGGCCGTGGCAGTTCCGGAGCCTCCAGCCTGCGGCCCGCGGAACCCCCGATGCCTGGGCGAGGTGAGCGGCGGGGGGTAGGCAGGATGCGGGAGGGAGGACCGGGCTTCGGGAGGATCCGTCGCCGGGGCATGGGGCACAGGCCCAAGAGACGCGAGCCGGGTCTTTGTGGGCGCCGGCGGGCCGAGAGCCGGGCACCCCTGGCTCTGTTCGCCTGCCGCACCCAGCCATCCCACTGACGTGCCCCTGAACGAGACAGGTCGGGCACTTCGTCCCCATTGGCTGGACCCAGCCACCCTCCTGCTTCTTCCCGACCAGTTCCCAGCGCGCTACCTGCTCAGCGCCTGCCGGCATTTGAATTTGTTTCGGGCTGGCAGTGAACGTGAGAAAATTATTTCCTCCCCTTACCATCACCCCTGCACTCCCGAGTGACAGGCTTGTTTTATGCGAGAAGTGTGTCGCCAGCTTCTCCCAGTGGCAGAGCCAGGACTGCACCCAGGTCTTTGGTTTAATGTGCCCTTTCCTCAAGACAGCAGCCCCTCCCCGCCATAGGAGAGCTGATGTTTTCCCTTTTCAAAGCAGCTTTCTCTAGAAATCTGGAAATTGTTTCCTTGACAGGAGGGGGAGGAATTGGGTGGGAATGCTTGAGGTGGAGAAAAGTTGTCACATGCACGCAGGGAGGTTAGAGCAGGTGCTCTGGAGCCCGCGGTGCTTGGAACCCTGGTGCCACCCTCCCTGGCTGTGTGGACTGGGACAAGTTGCTCCCACTCTGCCCTCAGTTTCCTGATCTATAAAATGGGGTGCTGACAGTGCCAACTGTGCTGTGGGACTCGATGATGTATTGATAGGTAGTGCCTGGCATGCGGTGAGGCTCAGGGAGTTGCTGCTACTGCTGATAGAGTCCTAGGACTTTTCCTCTGAGCCAGGGAAAGAGCTGGGCCTGGACCAGGATGACCCAGCCCTTCTCTCTGGTCCTGTCTAGCCCTCGTTCCTTCTGACTTCCTTCTCTGGGGGCACTTGGCATCATTTTCAAGTGGTATAAAGGTTTCAGAGCTGCTGATTCTGACGGGTGGAAAGCAGAAGGGGCTTCCTCCTGGTTCCCTTTTTCTTCTCTCAGATCTGGCTTCTGGAGACTTCTCCCATCCTAAGGTGAAACTGCCCAGAAAGAGGACATGGCTACTGAACAGAGGGAAGCAAGGTCTCAGGTGAGTTCATTGCCATCTCAGGTCTTAGAGATAGATGGGTTTTTTTTTGTTGTTATTTTACCCTTAAACTGAAGTTTTCTCCCCAATACAGTCTTCACCAGGATTTGGAGCCCATGTCCTTCTGCCTTGGAAGAGTTGGTCCACCCTGGTGGATGGTGGATTGCATAGGGAATGCTTGCCTCCAACCCCTCAATCCATGGCCTGTGTTTCTCTTTTTTTTCTAATAGAAACTCTTTTATTCATTAATCCCAATTCACTGTATGATTACTGAATTGATAGGTAAGATGCCACATGTCTTATACCACTTGGGGTCAGAACAAACAAACAAGCACACTTGGCAGAGTTCCTTTCTGGCCTGTCTCCTTTGCTCAGTCGTGTCCCCCTCCCTACCCTTGGCCAGAATGCTTTTCTTTTTCTTTCCGCCCCTGAGAAATCCTCAGGATACCTTCGCCAGGCTTTTCCCAGTCCATAGTTTTTAGTTTTTCTCCATCTTAACTTTCTGGATCATGTGCCTTGCTTCTGTCACTCTCTTGAAAACTGATGTTGACCTGCCATTTTCATCTTTATGTTGTGAGAATGAGGGTGGGACCCCATCCAGGTGAGCCACTGTGTGAACAAAGGATAGCCATGCTGGTGGGGATGTAGATGGAGAGGTCTCTTGACTCCAAGAGCAGAGAGAAGACTCCTCAGGAAGCAGCAGTGAGAGTTTCATGGGATATTGGTAGTGGAGAGGCAGTGTATACAGTGATTCCTCAGTGGGGCTTTTGAGCCAGATGGCCAGGTTTGTGCCCATCTCCTCTGTTGCTGTTAATGGGTCTTGGGCAAAAAGCTCCACCTCTCTGTGCCTCAGTTTCTTACCTCTCTGTGCCTCAGTTTCTTCACCTGTAAAGTGAATACAACAACTGGGCCTACCTCAGAGGGTAGATGAGAGGATCCTGGGAGTTAGTGCATGGAAAGCATTCTTATCAGGGCCGGGCACATAGTAGATGTTCAATATGTGGTGGTTGTGGTAGCTAAACGATATTATTCTAGTTCATGATGTCTATCTATCTACTATTGGTAGATAGAAATGACTATACAGTGTCCTTCCTTTACTCATCCTCATCTAACAATAGTAGTTAACATTGCTGGGGAATATCCTGAGGGCTTCACCTTTGTTCTCACTCTCATAGCGAAGCAGAAGTTATTACCCCCATTTTACACTTGAAACTGAGGCTCAACGAAGTCAGGTAACCTGAAATCAAACCCAGGTATGTCTGGCCTCTAAGTTCATGTTAGTTATCATCCAGCCTTTTCTCTGGTACATCTTTCAGAACACAGGGCAGGCCTGGCTCCCAAATGACCAGAGTTCTCTGCAATGTGATGTTGTGTATCTTTTGGACCCATGAAATGTGGTAGTGGTTGATCTTCTGAGACTGTGGCTAGGACCTGCCTCTGCATATTTGGGCTACTTTTTTCTAAGCCCTTCCCATTCCATTCTAACAGAGCCAGGCTGCTCTCTTACCCAGAATCTTCTCCATCCCTGCTTGTGAGTCCTATGTGACATTTCTCCCTAACCTCACCTGCTGCCGATACATCAGTACTATGTGGAATTGTGTGTAAAACTCAGTGACAGGATGTTTAAGACCAGAGAGAGAATATACCTACCAAGTGCTGGGTTAAAAGAAAACTTCAGTTATCGTCTTGTCTCTGCCATTGGTAAAGTATGTGACCTGGTGTCTTAACTGCCCTGGACCTTGTGTTTCTCATCTCTAAAATGAGGATTGAACGAGGAAATAGTATATGGTCCTGTCCAGCGACACTTTTCTTGTTCAAATTGTTTCACGCGTTTTTCTTGTCTGCCAGTTGGATTGTAAATTCTTTTGAGGGCAAAGATCATTTCTTGTATTCCCTGCCATGTGCCAATAAATTTTCTTATTATACATGCACTGCATGTTAATGTTAAAAATCTCAGAGAATAAAAAAGTAAAATCACTCTTACCCCAACATCTTGAGATAATCATGGTCATACCTTTGGTATGCAGCCCTCAGAATAATTGTCTGTGTACCTTTATTTATTTATTATTTATTTATGTACATGTGTACATATGTATGTATGTATTTTTTATTTTATCATTTTAGCTTTTTATTTTGAGACAATATACATGAGATGAAATTTACCACTTTATCCATTTTTGAGTATATTGGCATTAAGTGCGTTCACAGTGTTGTGCTACCATCACTACTCTTTACCTCCATTGTATGGATTATCATTTATTACTTAACCCTATGAGATAGGCGTTGAGAGGCCGTTCCTTGGATTGGAATTCTACCTCTACCACTGACCAGCTGTGATATTGTGATTTATAATACGAAATATATATTTGTTCTTTGTCCCTGTTCCTGGCACATAATTTCCAAAACCCTTGTGATTTCCTAAGTGGTTAGTAATATGTGCTTTTTATCCCTGAAATTACTTCAGAGCAATGAAGGCACAATGGGTGTGTTTTGTATCCACACCAGAGTTTATGTTAATGAGGTTACTTTTGTACCCCACCTAAGGATGCGGGCGAATTGCCAGGGGAACCAACCTTGATTAAAGTGTTGGAATTTTCAGTCCTGCCCCCCAATAACCCCTCTTATCCATCTGTCACCACCCGAGGAGATGCAAGTTGAATCAGTCGCCAATGGTCAGTGATTTAATCAATCATGCCTATGTAATGAACCTCCATAGAAACCCAGAAGGGTTCAGAGTTCTTCCAGGTTGGTGAACATGTAGAGAGTCAGAGAGAATGGTGAATCCCGAGAGAGCATGGAAGCTGTGCACCCCTTCCCTGTGCCGCTCTTTCACCTGCCAGTTCCTATATCTTCTTTTATAATAAACCCATAATCTAGTAAGTAAATGTTTTCCTGAGTTCTGTGAGCCACTCTGGCAAATTAATCAAACCTGAGGAGAGGGTTGTAGAAACCTCCAATTTATAGCCAGTCAGTCAGCAGCACAGGTAACAACCTGGACTTGTGATTGACATTGAAAGGGGGCCAGTCTTGTGGGAATCTGACACTATCTTCAGGTGTCAGAATTGAGTTTAATTGTAGGACACCCAGCTGGTGTCCCACAATTGCTTGGTGTGTGGAAACCCCCCCACATCTGGTGTCAGAAGTGAAGTAGTGTTGTATTAAGAGTAGCGGAGACATGCAGGAGGAGTGAGTTTTCCCTTCATACCAGCTGTGTGACTTGGATAAATTTCTCTTTGTTTTCTCTTGTGTAAAATGGACACAATAATAGTACCTTCTTCATAGGGTTGTTGTGAAGATAAAATAAAGATATACACTAAAGGTTAATATAAAGCTCTAAGAATAGTACTTAGCCTGAAAAAAAGCATTCAATAAATTATAGCTATTTTAATTTCCATTATTACTGTCCTCAAGCTTTAGGGAGCAGAGTGCCTTCAGTTATTTAAACTAGCTCCCTCAGTGATTATTGAGGTTGTTTCCATTTCTTTGCTGTTACTAACACCATGATAAATGTCCTTTCATGTGCATTTTTGTTCAGTGTTCATTATCAAACAAATATAATAATTGGAGAGTTAAAGAGTATGCACATTTTAAAGCTTCTAATGTATGTTATCAAATTGCCAACAGGAAGATTATTCTAATTAACACTCCCACTAATGGCCTTAATATCTCCACCCATCTCTTGTAGCAGTTAACTCGGGGCCTGGTTCATACTTCCTGCTACTCAGTATCTATTTGTCATGGGTCAGTTGTTCACTAAGCAAATGACCTGGAACCTTCAGAACCTAGAATAATATAGAAGCATTTCATGGTAGCTCGTCTACTCCCCACTGCCGCCTTTTTCACCCTGTGTGATGGGTGGTCCTGGGTGAGCTGAGATGCTTGTCTCTACAGGTGTCAGTGACATTTGAAGATGTGGCTGTGTTCTTTACACGGGATGAGTGGGGAAAGCTGGCTCCTTCTCAGAGAAACTTGTACCAAGATGTGATGCTGGAGAACTATAGTAACCTTGTCTCATTGGGTAAGGAAATTTTCCCTGTAGATACAGAGTTCAGAAATTGGGATACCTCAGCATCTGATTTCCTGGGTAAAAGCCCTGGGTCATTAAAATCTTTAGCTGAGTTTTGCCTTAGCACTGTGCAAACTGGATCTCCATAAATAAACCTGGAAACCTTTTTCTCCCTTGTAGGTATGGAATGGATGGGACAATCTACAGAGCTGCACATTAGAAATTCCCTCACTGCAGGCAACATTTTCCCACTATGACTGAACTATGATGTGTTTGCTCATCTCTTAACAGAGAGCATCCCTCAACCTTTTTCTTTGACCCAACACTGGCTTTTTTCAATTCTCTTTTACAGGGGTCAGCAAACTTTTTCTGTAAAGGGCCAGGGAGTAAATATTTTCAGCTTTGTGGGCCACATATAGTCTCTGTAACGTATTCCTTTTCTTTTTTTTTTTGAACCATTCTTTGCTCAAGGGCCATGCATAAACAGACAGTGGCCTAGATTTGGCCTATGACCCATAGTTTGCTGACTGCTGCCATCTTTCAAAGGGAGTCAGATAGTGTTTTCTCATTTTAAACAAGCTACTTGGTACATAATCCTTTCCACAGATACCTGTTACAAATATTAATTTAATCTGTACATTTAACAGACATTTAACAGTATATACATATTCCCTCTTGTATAGAAAGCTATTAGCACCCTGTTAATCAAGTCTGCATGTTTATCATACTTCACTAACATACAACTAAATGTTACATTGCCCCTTGCTTTTACCCTAACACACCCCTCACATTGTGGGGGCACAACTGGAGCATCCCACAGAAGTTCTCTGTATCATCCTTTGAGTTTTCTGCTCAGATCTCAGATACCTCTTTGTGTCAAGGCAAAATCAAGTCTTTTTTTTCTTTTTCTTTTTTTCCTTCTTTTAGGTCTATGAGCAGGACTCCCATTTTCCAAACCCGAGGTGATCTCCCTGTTGCAGCAAGGAGAAGATCCCTGGAAGGTAGAGAAAGAAAGCCCTGGAGGCTCCTCTCTAGGTGAGTGGGTGCGGAATCTCTGCAGGCAGCAGTCTGGTAAGTGAGTGCATGTGCAACTCGGAGATGTTGGTCAGGGAATTTTCTGCATGTTCTCAGTCCTGAAGAAGTTTTGGAGAAGGGATGCTAAGGCCCCTAGTCACAAGCTTCCTCTTCTTCTCTGATAATTACTGCACAAGTGAATCTCTCAGGATCTTTTCTCTTGTGACTTCCTGTTGTTTCAGAGGAGGGCTACACTGTCATGCATTCATTCAGCAAACTTAGTGCATTTAAGGAACTGCAGATAATTCATTCAGACTGAAGCTCAGGGTATATGGGAAAAGAAAGAGATGAGGAAGGAAATGAGATTAGAGAGCCAGGTGGGGGCCACACTATGAAGTGCTTTGGTACAGTTCTTAGGGATGGGAACTGTCCATGGATGACTGGAAATAATTCAAGAGTTTCAAGCAGAAGAGTTGTATGGTTGTTGATATTTTAGAAAAAATAGTCTGAGTCTGAGATACTTTAAACGTCCTTCAGTAAAGGCTAAAGAAGCTGAGGTGGGTCCCTACACTGGCACACAGCACCACAGTCAGAAAGCAGCAGCACTGGTGTGGGCGGAGCTCCAAGCTATGTGAAGGACTAAAGCAAGTTACGGTGCATTATTATGACATATCGCCATTTATGTGTAAAGAAAATTACGTGGGTGTTTGTCTATATGCATTATGTGCGTGTAAGTGCCAAGAGAAAGGTCGGGGGACACCTAAGCTGGTAACTAGTTACATTTTGATTGGGACTGAGAATGGGCATTGATGAAAGGGGACTTTAGTTCCATGCAATGTTATTAAAATTTTCACAGAGAATATATTCATGAGTCCTTATTACACAGTTTCAATTAAATAAGAATGGTTACTTTGGAAACACTGTTGGTCCTAGATTTGAAATGAGGAAAAACTAGAGGTGGGAACCTTCTGTAGATTATTCCATAATGTAGGCAAGACTACCTGGAGGGAGGCATGTGCAGTGAGTTCAGGAAAGAGGAGAGGTCCCTTTATTAAGGGTATAGGACAGGTTCGGTGTGGGATGGGTTTCATTTGAAATGTTAGTGAAATATGGGTAGAAGTCACCAGTGGACAGCTGTAGAAGGTAAACAGGGTCAGAACTCAACAGGGAGGTCAGGGAGCCATCAGTGCAAAGGTGGCATTTGAAGCCTTGAGCTGAGCAGATGAGGGAACGGAGGAGAGGACAGAGTCCCAGGAAACCTCAGTGTTTATGAGGTGGGTTAAGAAGGAAGAATCTGTGGCTGAGCCTGGGAAGAAGTCACCAGAGGAGAAAACTGGCAGATTCGGCTGTCATGGAAGTTGAGGACTGAGAGCTGTTGACTTGGGGAGGCCAGGGCTCTGGGGGAGCCAGGTTCTAAGCCTCGCTCACTGCTTTCCTGTCCCGTGATAAACAGCAGTGCAACCTTGGACAGAAGGATGCAGGTCCTGCCCTGGCGGAGCTCAGTGGAGGGGGAGGCTAATCGCACACAGGGCTGTGGAATGACAGCCTCCGGTGAGGACCTCGGGGGAAGAGCTGCAGGTGCTGTGAGAACGTGGAACAGGAGGGGTGCTGTGGGCAAGGCTTCCCGAGGAAGGGCCAGATCCCACATTGTGAGAAGCGTTCAGGCACAGGAAGAGCATGTCCGAGAGTCCAGACAAAGGAAGCCGGTGTGTGGAGACGGGAGCAGGGAGAGGGGGCCGGGACCTGAGAGCCAGGCACAGCCTCTGAGGAGTTGAAGTACCCTGGCCACGAGCCCAGGTTTATGTTCTGCAAGGATCAGCCTGCAACCAATGTGGAGCCACCTGCCATAGACGTAGTAGGACTTGTCTGAGGTTGTTGTCGGGTCCAGATGAGTCAGTGATGACCCCTCACAATGCGGGCCCAGCAGAAGGGCTGTGGGACAGGCTGTCTCGATCCCTAAAGCACCCACACCTTTAGTAGAGCTCATTCTTCCCCGTATAATGTGAGATCTTTTGAGGTGGGAACCACACTTATCTCTCCTTATATCTTTTAACTGTCACTTGGGAGAAATATTCTAATTTTGTGGGAACTGCTAGAGACCACCACAAAGTAAACAGAGAACGCAGGCAGCAGGAAACCAGTGGAGAGTTTAGGAGGGGCGTCAGGTGTGGACTGAGTATGGCATGGAAGATCAAAGGAAGAGACGGAAGAATTGTTCCCTTTCCATTCGCCTCGGGAGCCTCTGATCCATGAGGAGTCCCCCTTCCTGAGTGAAATGTTAGTTGGATTAAACTGAATAGAAAGTATGACTGGAGTCGAAAGCTGTCCAGAGAGACCCTGAAGACACCTAGTGGTGATGTCAAGTCCTCAGGTTTGGGAAACTGTCCCTAAAGGAAAACTCTGAGTGGGTGTCTGGAGGAAGTAAGGCCATCAGAGCCAAGCAGTGTGTGCATTTCTCTTGATGGGATGAACCTCCTCTCTTTGGTCAAAGGAGACAGTGAGATGGGGCGTCCTGGGTGTGCTGGCGTGTGGTTGTGTCTCTCCTGCACCCCTGGTGAGTCTCCCATTTGCCTGGACTAAAGTGCCCTTGGAACAGTTTCCCTTCCAAGGGGAGCTCACTTCCCTGTGAGCTTAGGTGAGGGGCCTGGATGTTCTTGGAAGTACCTTGATCATTAACTCTAGACCAAAACCAAAAACCAACCCTTTGAACAACCAGTGACAGAAAAGCTTATGCTTCCAGGGTAGGACTCCTAGAACCTCTAATTGCCTCCAAGTGTGTTTTTAAAATATAATTTTCACTTCAAGACTCCTCACAAATAGGAAAAACAAGACAAAAAGGGAAAACAAACTGTCATCCCTGGATCTGTATGTTTCATGTTGAGAGATGGGAGGAAATGGCTCAAAGGGTACACGTCTCATCTGAGTCTCTTACTTAAGAAATGAGTCCAAAGTCTAATCACTATTCTGGCATATTATGTATATAAGTTATCTATATATAAAATTAGAATAATGTGATTCAATCAACTTGAACGTCTCATGAGTTTGATTTACACCTAACATGAAAATATTCTTTTATTCAAAAAATCTAAAATCCAGGGATGATCTAGGTAAACAGTTACCTCCAATGAAAAGGTGTTTTTCTTCCTTTGTCTTTTTCTCTTCCTTTGTTATATTTATGCAAGAATTCAGGGCAGACTGAACCTGGAAGGGTGGTCAGCTAAGGGGTTGCTTGTGGACTGCCTTCCACTCACCGAGACTTGCTGGGGCTTCATCTGCACAGAGAGTAGGGGTCTTTTTCTAATTTGCAGAAAGGTGCTGTAGGGGTTATAGCAGCAGCCTAATGAGATAACATGCAGTGGTTTTAAGGAGTGAATTTCTTACAAGGTGAAAGTTGAGCCCAAATGCTCTGTAGCCCTGTTTACTATGTTTGATTTAGTCTTGTTCTCATGTCCTGCGCTCCTCTTCTGCCACCAACATCTACTGTCCTTGTAGCTGCCAGAATGGTCTATTTAAAAGACAGAGCAGGTCATCTCACTCGCATGCTCAAAACCTCTAGTGGCTTCTATCACATAGAACACAATCCAAAGCCCCCAGCGTGGCCCTCAGAGGCCTTTGTGGTCTGGCCCCAGCTACCTCTTCGCCTTCACCTCCTTCCTCTCTGCCCTTCATTGGAGAACTCTAATCACCCTGGCCTCCTTGTAGTTCATCAGGAAGGCCAAGCAGGCTCCCACCTCAGGGCCTCTGCACTTGCTTTTTCCTCTCCTGGACCATTCTTCCTGATGGCCAGGAGCCCACTTGACTCACTTCCTTACACTATACAGGTTTCTGCTCAGATGGCACTTTGTCAGTTAGACACAGCTCATCCTTTGTTCTTTGTCCTCCGCAGGACACAGGTCCTTTGTCCTCCACATTCTTTATCCCCTCACCATGCTTCATTTTCTCTCAGAGTACTTATTACTGCAAAATAGTACATATTTATTTATTATCAGCTCTTCCTCTGGATTGTAAATTCCCTCATGCTGGGTTGTCTGTTTCATTTGTTCCCATGTCCCCAGTACCTAAAATAGTGTCTGGTCAGAGTCAGCTTCCAGTTAGTGAATGTATGAATGACTTGGTTAGGTAGTCGTGATGGAGACAGAAAAAAGGGAACCAGTTGCAGAGATATTTGGCAGATAAAAGCAACAGGACTTGGAGATGGTTTAGTTATGGAAGATAGAGGAGATGGAGTTGTCAAGGATGCGTGCTTGGTTTGTGGTTTGTTCTGGGATGGACAGTGATATCATTCACTGAGATAGTGGTGCTAGGAGATCAGATTTGGGGGATGGTATAAATATGGTTTTGGATGAATTAAGTTGTCTTTGGTTAACCCAGTTATTCAAGTGGAGATGTCAAATAGCCTGTTTGATATGGAGTTCCACCCCTTATAATATACCCTGGGCATTAAATGTAAATTTGGGAGGCCCTGTCACTAAAGATAATTGAAACAGTGGTTGAGTTTGAGTTAGCCTGTGGAGTGGATTCAGAGTACAGCAAGAGCAAGAAAGAGCCTAGGACTGAATCTTGAGGAACTCTGACAGTTCATGGCTAGGCAGAGAGAAATGAACCCATAGGGAAGACAAGGGTAAGGTGTACTATAGAAGGAAACTCGGGAGTCTAGTGTCATTGAAGTCAAGTCTCATAAAGGATGGTATCAGTAGAGGTAGGGAAAAGTAGATGAACTTGAGACATATTTAGATGGCAGAATAAACAAGTCTTGGTAATTGATTAGCGGAGGGAGAGGTGTGAAGGATGCCTTTTAAAGTTTTGATTCAGAACTGGTGCCAATTACAGAGACAAAAAGGTTGTACAGGTTGGGGGGAGGAAATAATCATAAATTCAGTTGAGCTGTCTTTGAGACACTCAAGTTGCTGTTTTGAGCTGGGTTTTGTATAATTAGGTATGGAGAGTAGAGAAGTCCTGCCTAGAGTATGTTTATAGATGAAGCTGGCCTGTGGAAAGGGTACAGAGTGAAAAGAATCAGGGGCCTAGCACTCAAACCTACGGAACTCCAAGGATTAAAGATCAGGTAGAGGAAAATGAGCACACAAAGGAGATGGAAGCTGGTGGAACATGAGAAGAATTTGGAGGCAAGTTCAGGGTCACTGTAGCTTAGGTAGTGAGCATCTGAAGGAAAATGAGGGGTCACTATCAGATGCTGCTGAGAGGTAAGTTAGGTGGGGACTGAAGAGAGCATCTTGCCTTTGTCACATGAAGGTCATGGTTGCCTTAGAGTAGTGGTAAGGACAGAAGCCAGAATGGAGCCCATGAGGGGTGAGTGAGCAGGAGGAGATGAATATGTGTGGGATACGACAAGGTGAGATGTGACAAGGAGGCAGTAGTTGGAGAGCTCTTCTATGCAAATATAAACAAATATTTCTTGTTTTTCTCTGTCCACTCAAATTATATTATACAGCACACATTATTCTGCCCCTTTCTCTCGATATATATTGAAACTCTTTCCATGTCAGTACATAAAGAGCTTCCTCATTCTAAGGAGTAGTTCTACGGCCTTCAGCTAGCTCTCTTCTTGGCTGGCAGAAGAGGTGATTTTGGTTGTATGTGGCTTTGGATAATGTTAGCCCATTGGGTCCAGTTTGGGCTAGAATTTTATAAATGCTATGGCTTCTAATTAGCAATATGGATATTGGTTTAAAGCTGTACCTTTATCGTGTACCCATATGATGTCCTGGTGTATTACAGTTAGAGTTAATCCAACTGTCCATCAAAGGAATCTGGTTGAATAAGCTGAGGGACATTCTCATGGTGGAATTCTCACTGTAAATAAGAATGAGGAAGAATTCTGTAAATTCCACTGTGGGGTGATAATATTACTAAGTAGGGGAAAGTGCAGAACAGAACAGTGAGAATAGGAGTTTTATCAAAGGAAGGAGGAGATACCAAAAAAGACAAAGTGTATATTTGCTTATATTAAATAAAATAGAGAAGCCAAAAAAAAGGATAAAAGCAGATCTATAAAAATGGTTACCTATAAGGTGAAGGAAGAAAAAGAAAAAGGATTGAGAGAACAAGGATAGAATGTAGAATTTTTTTAAGGTACCTTGTTTTTATAATGTTGACTTTGGAACCTTCAAAATGTTTTATAGGGCTTCCCTGGTGGCGCAGTGGTTGAGAGTCCGCCTGCCGATGCAGGGGTTCGTGCCCTGGTCTGGGAAGATAACCACATGCCACAGAACGACTGGGCCGTGAGCCATGGCCACTGAGCCTGTGTGTCCAGAGCCTGTGCTCCACAGCGGGAGAGGCCAAAACAGTGAGAGGCCCAAGTACCGCAAAAAAATATATATATATAAATTAAAAAACAAGATTAAACTAAAATGAATAAGTGTCCCATAAATATTGAAAGCAAAATGAAACAAATGACCGTAATTGTGTTTCAGGTTGTTGGCTTACTCACAGAGAAAAATTATCTCAAATGCTTTTAAATCACAGCAGCTTGAATAAAGATCCTTAGTGATTTATATAAATATTATGGTTTATAATAAGTAATATATATTTGGTACAGAGCTCCTAAAACCCTGGGAATTCCTAGGTGATGAGAGCCACAAAGGTGTCTTTGTTATGTTAATGAGGTTTCTTTTGGACCCTATCTTAAGATGGGGCCTGGTTGCCATAACCAATCATGTGATTAGAGGTTTGAAAGTTGACCTCCAGGGAGGGGAGGGGGACTGGAGGTTGAATTAGTTGCCAGTGGCCAATGATTTAATCAATCATGCCTGTATAATGGCGCCTCCATAAAAACCCAAAAGGACAGATTCAGAAAGCTTCTGGGTTGGTGAATATGTGGAGATCTGGGGAGTGTGGTGTACTTAGAGAGGGCTTAGAAATTCCATTCCCTTTCCCCATACATTGACCTGTGCATCTCTTCCATCTGGCTGTTGCCAAGTTATATCCTCTTATAATTAACTGCTGATCTAGTAAGCAGAATGTTTCTCTGAGTTCCATGAGCCACTGTAGCAAATTAACCAAACCTAAGAAGGGGGTCATGGGAACCTCTGATTTTTAGCCAGTTGGTCAGAAGTACAGATGATAACCTGGGTTTGTAACTGGTGTCTGAGGGAGGCAGGGGGCAGTCTTGTAGGACTGAACCCTTAACCTGTGGGATATGATGCTATCTCCAGGTAGATAATGTCAGAGTTGAGCTGAATTGAGGACACCCAGTTGGTATCCAAGAATTGCTTATTATTGATGTGGAAACCGCCCCCCCCACCTCCACATTGGAACTGGGTGAAGAACATGTAATTAATACTTTACAGGCAAAAATAACTTCAAACAATAATGTTGATTTTGGTGGTTATAAGAAAGATATGTGGTTATGTTTACAAATAGAGTCCTTATCTTTGAGAAATGTGTTCTGAAGTATTATTGATGAAATGATATAATACAGAATTAGCGTAATTTAGCATATGCTAATGAAAGAGACGTAAGGGAGTTGTGTTAATTTTCTCAGCCTGCTCCAACAAAGTGCCACAAACTGTGTGGCTTTAAACAACAGAAATTTATTGTCTCACAGTTTTGTGGGGCGATTCTCCCTCAGAAACTCCAGATAGAATCCTTCCTTCCCTCTCCCTACCTTCTGGATGTGGCCAGTGGTCCTTGTTCCTTGGCTTGCAGCTGCATCACTCCAGTCTCTGCTTCTCTTGTCACTTGGTGTTCCCCTGGGGTATCTTGACATGGTCTTTCTGTGCTTGCCTGTGTCCAAATTTCCCTATTATAAAGACACCAGTCATATTAGAACCTACCCTAATCACCTTGTCTCAACTTGATTGAATCTGCAAAGTTACTTAACCTTACCAAATAAGGTTATATTCTGAGTTATTGGAAATTAGGACTTCAACATATCTTTTTTGGGTGATGCAATTCAACCCATAATAAGGTAATAGATGAAACAGCATTAGTGGTTGTTGATGCTGGCTTGGCAATTCATTGTACAATTCACTCTACTTTTGTACATGCTGAACATCTTCCATAATAAAAAGCTTTAAAGATCAGAATTACCAACAACAGAATTTCTAAAACAGCATTTCTCTTTTTCACCAACACAGGCATTCTGGAATACATTTACAGATGTGTAGTTCTGCCCCCATCGTGGTGTTGTGTGTAATTCTCAGCATATAGCTCCCTCAATTCTCTGACTCTAGAAAACCTTATGAGACTGCAAATGCATGTGACATTTTTATAGGAATAATTTTGAATCTGACCACCTGTAGGATAAGGTGGGAAGGATATAGGTCTGGAAAGTTGGCTTGGGTTCAAAGATTTTGATGCTGCCTTTAGCCCTCACACTATCCCTCCATCTAATCTATGGCTAATCCTTTAAAATCCCATTTTAGACATTTCTTCCCCCAAATTCTGGCCACCACTAGTACGCCTTCCCAGCTTGTACTTGCTACTATCTGAGGGTAGTTTGGATGTTGTTGTAAGCTCACATTTTCATCCATTTCTGTCTTGTGTTTTTGTTGTATAAATGACCACACTTCTCCTTTTTTGTCTCTAATGCCAAACTGGGAGCTCCTTAAAGAAGTTAACTGTTTCTTTTCATTACCAGATCTGGAATGTCTTGTGGATCACATGCCTAAGATAGAGCCTGACATGTTGTAGGTGCTTTTTAAGTATTTGATGAATGAAGTAAATAAGGAGCAGTCAGTGCTTTTTGAAATAATAAGAGGAGTTCTATAGAGTAAGAAGGTTAAGTTCAGTGGGAAGTAATACTAGAAAGGTGAGAAACAGGTCAGAGGATCAACGAGGATCAACTTGAAGGTCAATAGCAATAGTCACTATTGAGTAAGGAGATGCTGAACTTGGATGTATTAATGATGGTTGTTAGAGACATCTTAGTGAAGAGATTCAAGGGAATTTGATGACTGACTAGACTTGGAATGCAGGGGAGAGAAGATTCTGAGATGAAACTAAGAATTCATGGCAAAGGAGCTGAAGAAGTTATGATATAATTCAGAACTTGGAAACCCAAAAAGAGTTCGAAAGGAATGCACTGGATTCGGATTTGGACAAGCTGAATTTGAAGAAAAATACTCAAATGAAGAGTCTAGCAGGCAGCTGGAAATACCTCTGTAAAGTGTTTTGAGGCTCAGGATAGTCATTCAGATAGGAGGTGTGGGAGTGGATGAAATCATCTAGGGAGAGAAGGTTGAAGAGAGACTCACAGAGTTTCATAAGCACCAAGGGAGGAGAAACTAGACCTAATGACAGGAACTAGTCAGGGTGGTGGTCATTGGCAAAATCACCTGTTCTCTAAACTTGTGACCTAAGTCATAACCTTGTTCATGAGTTAGCTCAGGCCCAGGCTTGATTCTGGGAGAGAGCAAAAGTTGAACTGCACTTCAGGAGACATATCTTAGACCTACAGAAAACTTTAAGCAGACCATAAAGAACAGTTAGGATGTCCATAATCCAGGACTGATGTCCCCTTCATTGGGAAACATGACTGTTTTAAGTTATTAGTCCCATTCTGGACTAAGGCATTGGCACTTGAAGTAGAGTTGAGGTGAGTTTCCCAGTATTGGTATGGACCCTTGTAGCTATAATTACTTCCATTAAAAAATAAAAACTCCCCATGTCCTGTTTCTCTATTCTCCTTTAAACAGAACTTTTCAAAAGCATTTCTATACTTGATGTCTCCATGTTCTCACCTCCCATTGTTTCTTCTGTGCACTCCAGTAGGGCTTTCTTCCTTACTAGTCCATGAAAAGCAGTTATTAAATCCCAGACAGTCTCCATCTTGGCACAATCAGGGTTAAGTTTTTAATTCTTAAATTGTTTAACAAAGTTGATCATTGCCTCCTCACTGGAGTACTTTCTTCCTTTGGCTTCTGGACCACCATACTCTTCTGCTTTTCTTCCTTTTCTTGCCCTCTAGTATTACAATGCCTAAGTGATTTTTTCAGTTCTTCAGCTTTTTTTTTCTTTTTTGGCTGTGTTGGGTCTTCATTGCTGTGCACGGGCTTTCTCTAGTTGCAGCAAGCGTGGGTTCTTTGTTGCGGTGCGTGGACTTCTCATTGTGATGGCTTCCCTTGTTGTGGAGCACGGGCTCCAGGTGTACAGGCTCAGCAGTTGTGGATCATTACCTGGTCCATAGTAGGCAGTTAATAAATATTTGTGAATGGAAAGGATGTCTCCAGCATATGCAAAGATAACAAAATAAGAAAAAAATATGTAGTGCTCCAGAAACTGCATGTAGTTCAGTATACATGGCAAGAAACCAGGGGAGGGAGATGATTACCGAGGTGAATGAAGGTCATATCATGAAACACCTTGTTGACCACGTTAAGTACTCTGGACCTTACTTATATACAAATCATTGAAGATAATTTGGAGGATCTTACAGAAGTTTGCAACATGGTAAGATGTGGATTTTAGAAAGATTACTGTGGCTACAGTGTGGAGACTGAATTGACAGCAAGATTTGAGGTGGGGAGACTAGTTAGGAGTCTATGGTGGAACAGTAAAGCATGAGAAACAGAGTACCATTTAGGCACCCGAGCCCAGTGCTCAGGGCTCTAGTAAAGTTGTTGGTTGTAAAACTGCAGTCTTTACATACAGACCTAAGGCAGGGTCTCTAACTTTGCCTTATAAACTACAATCCAAAATTTTGGAATCTTGCTATTTTCTTCCCAGCTCGTGTAGTAACCTAGAACCAATGACTGATGTTCACAGGGAAAGTACTCCATTTTTACCACTGCCTCCCACACTTGTGCCCAAATAATGTTATTGAAATTTGGATCACTTAAGCAAGATTTAGATGGATAAGGAAATTGAAAGGTGTTGAACAGAAAATAAAAAACTCCCCTTTCTGTTACAAAAATAGTAAAGATTAGAGAGCAGATAGGTTTTGTGATTGGCTAAGTGAAAAAGAGCTATTACACAAAATGCACATTATGGTCTCTTCCAGAAGATGTGGTTCCTAATTTAATGAGTGATTTATTGATACTTATCTATATATGTATTTTAAAATGAGTGTTATTCTCACTTGCTCGGCTTGGCAAATATCAGTGCCTTAAAAAAATAGTAAAGATGGGTGCATTTAAAATTAGTCAGAGAGGGTGTGTAGAATGGGGGAAAAATCCCAAACCCTAGGGAAAGCAGTTTTAAAGTAGAAATAGTAAGTTACCCATGAAGGAAACTGAGAAGTTAACACTGGTAGAAGAAAAGAGAAAAGCAGAATATATTATGTTCACCAAGCAGAGAGAATCTGTAAACAGGTGAGAAAGTGAATGTCAGATAGGAATCTCAAAATACAGTGAGTTGCAAAGGAGCCCTTTAAATGGTTACTCTAGCCCAGGAGAAAATGCCAAAATATATGTATACCTATTCCCCACCAGAATTTAATATTCAATGAATTGTGTCCTTACCCAACTTTAAAATTTATTGAATTTAATTCTGTTTTTTACCACCTTATCATGTTAGCCCTTTTTACCATTTTATGTTTATTCCTGTCTTATTGATCTTTGACTCTTTTCTATGCTGCTTGCATAGCATCTCCTGCTTGATAAATGAGCAAGGCTGCTTTCTTATCTTGCAACTTTTGGCTTCATGCCTACCTGTTGGCACCTCTGTAGATTAATTCAGTAATTACTTCCTGTTTGAACTGGCTCTGAAACCCTCCCACTGCTTGTATAATGTACTGTCCTGGAAGGCAACTTCTCATGCAAGTCTTGAATCCTGTGTGTGTGTGTGTGTGTATGAAATTAATATATAAATAATTGAGATTATTTGACATTGTTCAAATTAGGTATATATAAGTTATTAAAGAAGGTTAACAAAACAAACATTTTGTGTATAATTCAGATGCCATTAGGAGGATCTGTAGGTGAATAGGGCATGCTAATCTGCTTGCAGAGAACATTAGGGTAGAAAAGGAAAGTGAAAATATTTAGATATAGATAAATATAATTACATATATAGAATATATAGATATATATTTTTAACACTGTGGTGAGTGCCTATAATAACAGGAATGCTCTATGGAAACTCACAGTCAAGAAGGGACTCAGAGTTAACTTTTGAACTGAATCTGAAGGATACAAAGGAATTTGGCATGAGGGAAAAGGGATGAAGACTTTCCAGATTAGGAATGATTACACAAAGAAGAAAAATGTCATGAAGATAATTTCGGATTCTATCATAGGCTTTGGACTCTGATCCCAGGCTGCCTTTTCCAATTCATGGCTCCCCTTTGAATCCCTCTTCTCCATTTTCCATTAGCCAATTCTTCTGATCACTCTTACACTCACCCTCTTTAAATGGGTTTGTTTAATCTTTTCTCCACCCTGTTGTTCTCAACTCATGTTGATTGATTCTCTGTACTGCTTAAATCTCCTAAGTTTTTCTTCTTACTGTTTTTGGCCATATACCAAGACCTTATTTAAATACCATCAATATTCAGTCTATACATTTAGTCTCAGTAGCCAAATGCTGTATCACATGGAACATCTTCAGTTTTTTCTTTCCCTTCCAGGATGGAAGAACAGTTATAAAACCACAAAGTCAACTCAAACACAAGGTTCTTCATTTCAGGAGCTGATAATGAAAAGCTCCAAAAGGAATGGACCCTGGGACTTCAAATTAGAAAACCCCTGCAAATATGAAGACAGATTAGAGAAAAAGCAGAAGAAAAAAGAAAGTGTTCAGATAGTTTCAGTCGCTCACAAAAAAATCCTCACTGTAGAAAGGAAACATAAAAATACTGAATTTGGCCAAAACTTCAGCCCAAAGTCAGTCCTTGTTAGGCAACAGATGGTTCCCAGAGAAAAAACCCCACCAAAATGTGAAATACAAGGAAACAGCTTCAAACAGAATTCCAATTTATTTAATCAACAAAAAATCAACACAGCCGGGAAACATTATAAATGTAGTATGTGTGAGAAAACCTTCATTAATACCTCATCCCTTCATAAACATGAGATAAACCATAGTGGAGAGAAATTGTTTAAATGTAAAGACTGTTTGAAAGCCTTTAACGAAAGTTCAGCTCTTATTCAACATCAAATAACTCATACTGGAGAGAAACCCTATGTATGTAAAGAATGTGGGAAAGCCTTCACTCTCAGTACATCCCTTTATAAACTCGTAAGAACACACACTGTGGAGAAATCCTATAGATGTAAAGAATGTGGTAAATCCTTCAGCAGAAGGTCAGGCCTTTTTATACATCAAAAAATCCATGCTGGAGAAAACCTCTATAAATATAACCCAGGTAGGAAGGCATCTAGTTGCAACACATCCCTTCCTGGATGTCAGAGAATGAATTCCAGAAAGAAGTGCTATTCATGTAATGAATGTGGCAAGACCTTTAAGTCTAGTTCATCCCTTCGTTATCATTAGAGGATACACACAGGAGAGAAACCTTTTAAATGTAGTGAATGTGGGAGAGCCTTCAGTCAGAGTGCATCTCTTATTCAACATGAAAGAATTCACACTGGAGAAAAGCCTTATAGATGTAATGAATGTGGAATAGGTTTCATTTCTATTTCACGACTTAACAGACACCGAATAATTCTTACTGGTGAGAAGTTTTATAATTGTAATGAATGTGGTAAAGCCTTAAGTTCCCACTCAACACTTATTATTCATGAAAGAATTCATACTGGAGAGAAACCATGTAAATGTAAAGTGTGTGGGAAAGCCTTCAGACAAAGTTCAGCTCTCATTCAACATCAGAGAATGCATACTGGAGAAAGACCCTATAAATGTAATGAGTGTGGTAAAACATTCAGGTGTAACTCATCCCTTAGTAATCATCAGAGTATTCACACAGGAGAGAAACCATATCGATGTGAAGAATGTGGGATATCTTTTGGCCAAAGATCAGCTCTTATTCAACATCGAAGGATTCATACAGGAGAGAAACCCTTCAAATGTAATACATGTGGGAAAACTTTTAGACAAAGCTCATCACGTATTGCCCATCAGAGAATTCATACTGGAGAGAAACCCTATGAATGTAATACATGTGGGAAACTTTTCAATCACAGGTCATCTCTTACTAATCATCATACAATTCATATTGAAGAGAACCCCTAGAAAGTAGGTTTGCATGTGTGACATTCTGAAAGCAAAGCTCATCAGAATACATGAAAGTGATGTAATAAATGTAATGGATATGAAAAGCCATTCTATGATTTAGTCATCAAATAATAAATTCCAAGGATAAACCTATGTAATAGATAATGAGAAAAGTGGAAATTGTTCAGTCCTATCAGACACTTTATAATAACCTAAAATGAAGAATTCCGGACTGGAGACATTGACTTTGGGCATTTGTAAAGTAATTGTTTTCTCTACAGCATCGCATGCTGCATATCATATGTCATTGTTGTAAACATCTGGGTGATGAGGGGAAGTGTGCACTGGATTTCCTGTTAAACTGTAAACTTAATACTTTTTAAAAAATAACTGACATTGTAATAGTATATAAAAATGTGGTCAAAGAAATTATACATTTTTAGAGAAAAGGACCAAATGAAAGTTAAAAATGAATTGTAAACTACCTCTGACTTTCTGGGGTTTGTCCTTTTCCTGACTTGATGTCAAACTTTGTGCCTGGATTTCATTTAAAAGTAGAAATAAAAGTCTGTTCTCTTCCTTTGTTCTTCTAGTAATTGCTGTGAATTGGAAATTTTCTACACAATTTTTAATTCTCTTCTCAGAATTATTTTTTTTGCTCTGAAGTCATTTATTATGAAATTATACATGCTATATACTGTGAGCTGTCATCTTAAGTATATTAAATGGAAAAATAAGCAATTTTCAAGTTTAAAGCTATTAAATTATATTTAATATATATTATACATATATATTTAATAACATATATTCTAAATTCACAGCAGAAGGGGCTGTCAAAAGTAGTTTAATGAATCTAGCATATGTGCCAAAATATCGGAAGGTACATCAATCACTTCATGAAATAAAAGAGTATGTTTTTCCTACTTGGTGTTCTCTAGTGTCAAACAATTTTAAGAAAACAAAAGGAGTAATTTATAAGCAACTCAGTAGTTTGGTTGGTTGGTTGGTTGAGTCCCAGCTTTGGGACATGTACTATGCTGCACACTGGGAATTTTAAGAAAAAAGTCACAGGCCTTCAAGAAGCCATGAATGGAGGAAAGGGGATGGAGGACTATCAGATGAGTAAAGCAAATTATTATGTCACTGTATGTAAGTGTGGTTGTTTTAACAGGCAGATAGATAGGTTGTGACAATATGTTGCAGTGCAAGAAAGTTGTAGAGATGTGGACGTGATGAAGGAGAGATTGAATGTAACCAAGGAAACCTGGTGACATCAGAGAAAGCTTTCCAGAGGCAGTGATGCCTGAGCCAGGTTTTGAGAGAATAATAAGAACTCTCCAGAGGATGAGATAAGCATTCCAAATAGGAGAGGTAGAGGTGAGTAATACCATGACACCTTTATGGAAACTCAAGTATAGAACTAATGAGCAGGAGAATGGCAGATGTTAAAGTCTGAGTAGAAGGCAGAGGCCAGATAACAAAGGGCCTATTTGCCATGAAAAGAAGTTTGGATTTTATCCTGAAATTGATGGAGTCAGTTAAAAATATTAAGTAAGGAACATTGTTCTGGTAACGATGTATAGAGGGTGTGTTTAGTATGTATTAAAGCTGTATAGACTGATGCCTAGAAATCTGGGCTATGGTAATTCAAGTGATAGGTGAATGAGAGTCCAAACTCAAGCAGGGATAGCATATATGGACAACAGGAGACAAGATAATGGATTAGAAACAAGACATGGTGTTCACAAGCAAACAGATGAGGTTGGTGAATGAGAAGGCTAAGCTGACTCGAAGGTAGGGTTGCCAGGTATCCTGTGTATACTGGATATGTCTCGTATTGAATGACTTTGAACTGCATCCTGTATTGATTTTGTCAGGTCACCCTTATTGTAATAAGTTGTGCTTTTTCCCAGTAATGAAAATCGAGCAGTTGAAACTATTTTTCTGCTTCAGTAATTGGCACTTAAATGACTTAGGTGGCAATGCTAGCTGAAAATTGTATCTCCACAAAGACCGAAACAATCCCTTATAGTCTCTCTCATATTTTTGGCGGAGGAAAGACCAAAGTTGGGGGGGCGGGGTGGGTGTAGGAGAAGGTAAATAAGAATTGAGAGTCTTCTTTTCCATATTAAAGAAAGGAAAAGACTTCTTTTTGTCAAAGTCTCAAGTTGTAAGCCAGTAATCACCATTAATTAGAGATTACTTTGGATCAGTACACATGCTCTGAAAATCAACAGTGGCCATGCTTCTGACAGTTAGCAAGTTAAAGAGACTGCAGCTTCTGAAAGTGAGCCAATTTGTTACTATCCCATGCCTGTAGACAAGTCAGTCAGCAGATACCTCAGTCTAGTGACCATACTTCTGAAAGTTTGCCAGTCAATAACCGCCTTATTTCAGTGATCACACTAACATAATTGAAAGTCTGTCAATCAATAAACACCCCTGCTTCTGAAAATCCACCAATCCTTGAACGAAGCTTCCCAAAACCTTGTATGAGATCAGCTGTGGCTTTCTTTGGGAAGGTTCTTCCTTGCGAATACAGCTCTCGCTTGCAGCCATACATGATGTCCACCTTTTCCGCATCACATATCAAAGTTCAATTTATTGTTAGTTGGTAACAACTTCTACAGTTCAACCCCAATTTACTGTTATAACTTTAGCCTCGTGAGTGACAAACAAAATCATGATGCCATGAGACTATCAAATTCAATATTTTCAATTTCTGTGGTGTTTGCTATCATCTAGTATTTGAATCCCAAATGCAAATGTAAATTCATGATTAATTTTCAGAACATTGGTTATCTACTAAATGAGGGAAAAATCCTTTTGAAACCTTTTCCACAGCATGAAACTGTTCATTCAATATGAAAAAGTGATAGAAAGTCATTTATAAACCAGTATCTATTAACAGCTAAACCTAAGAGATATAGGATTATCTCAGCTATAAACAGATAAAATACATTTTCTAATTAAAACAAATTCGGATGAAAATAAAATAATCACAGCAGAAGTTGTAATGACCGTCCACCTTGTGTATCATCATTATCAATCTTTTCAGCACAAATGACTGATCAAACATACCAGGAGTATTTTCTGATTCTAAAATTGCAAAAAAAATTAAGTGCCAGGAGAAAATGCTGTTACAATAAAAAAATGTAATAGCTCTATTTACTATTACAGAGATTATTAAAGATCTAAAATGCCTTGTCTTTTTACAACACAGCCCAAGTTGCAAGTAATCACAATACTGAAAAATAAATCCCTTTGCTTGTATGTTTTTCTCGTGAAAAAGACTTGCTTAGAAGGCTGCTGCTCACTTATTGAGTTAATGAGAAGTGTACTGCTTTCCAGAGAGATAATACAAATGCAAATTATGGTGGATGTTCAAAAGTGCAAACAGTTTATTCAAAGTTGAATCAAAGTGCAATGGATTCTATGCAGGGTGTTGGCTATCTTGCCCATACTCAACATTTCTGCATAATTCTGCACAGACAACACCTGATATTCTTTCTGTTGACACTGGAGTACTTATTGTGAAGCTGTTGCATTACTTCAGCATTTAAACATTTGAGCAGTTAAAGAATTTTTGTGATTTTGTTTGCATTTCATAATCTTCAACTTTCTAGCATTCAAAAACTTGTTTGGAATTCCTGTTTCAGCTATGACATGTAAACAGCTTGCAAGTGATCGCTTGTATCCTTACAAGAAGAAAAATTGGGGCAGGCTGAAAATCAGTGACTTTTCTTTTATCTTCCTGAGAACTGAGGTTGGTGGGCAAATTGCAACACTGAAATCTGGAGAGACAGGCATATCCAGAAAGATACATCCAAGATCTGCTTACCTGGAACAGAAATTACTGAAGCCATAAACTAGTAGAAAGATTTAAATGCTCATTCTGATAAATTGCTGAAGGTTGTGTGGACTGTCTTGAGAGTGAGAAACTCCTGGGGGGCCACAGTCTTAAGAGTCCCCCACATTTCCATTGTCATTAGATCCAGAAACCCGGTTGGATTTGCATGGTGGCAACCTGAGAAATACTCCCTCAGGGCTCTAGTGGAAGAAGAGTAACCATTGTAAAATACACCCAGAGTCTTCTCCACCAAAAATGCCTACTCTCCTGGGGAAAACAGTTTCTAGAGTCTTATGGTAGCTGAGGTAAGGACACTCCTCCCACTTTAGCCCCCTTTAACCTTCCTGTTCCACTAAGGAGGAGAAAACAGTCAAATAGATGGGGTTGGGGGGGGATTCAAGGAAAAAGATTGGGAATGCTGCAACTAGAGGAGGGAGTATAGGGCAAGGAACTTGGGAAAAAGCTATACCACCCGATAAACATTTGCCCTAGACATAGGCCTACTAAGACTGAGATTTAATTGGAAGATTATAGAATCCTCCTCCCCCATCCCTACTCCCACCCTTACCCCACAGCTTGCCAACATACCAACAACACTGGATTACAGCAGAAAGAGAGATACAGACTCTCCTTGAGGAGGAGTGTTTAGGGAGTGTTTAGTGTTTTGTCAATAGTGGAGACAAAAACAAGGATACTAGAGGAATTTGAAGTCTCTGGCACCTATGGCTGCCTAACTCCTAGCCAAATTAACATAAATCTAGCGGGATAAAGCACCATGACCATGTGCGCTTTATCCCAGAAATTGAAGATGTGTACAGCATAAAAAAAGCAATCAATATAATACATTGCATTAGTAGAATGAGAGCAAAACACACACACACACACACACACACACACACACAACCATCTTGATGCAGGAAAAACATTTCACAAAATGCAAAATCCAGTCATGTAAAATTACTGAACAATTCAGGAATAGAAGGGAATTTCCTTAACATGATAAAGTACAGTGATGAAAAATCCACAGCTAACATCATATTGAATAGTGAAACACTGACAGCTTTCCCCCTAAGATTAGGAGCAAGAGAAGGGTGCCTGATTTTGCCATTTCTATTCAACACTGTACTGGAAGTTGTAATCCGAGCAGTTAGGCAAGGAAAAGAAATAAAAGGCATCCCAATTGAAAGGAAGAATTTCTCAATTTGCAAATGACATGACTTTATATATAGAAAAGCTGAACAACTACCAAAATTCAATTAGAATTCATAAATGAGTTTAGCAGTATTTCAGGATACAAGGTCAACATGTAAAAATCAGTTTTATTTCTATATGCTAATAATAGAAAATTTAAAAGGAAATTAAAGCAATTTCATGTATAATAGCATCAAAAATGATAACATACTTAAGGAGAAATTTAACCAATTAGGTCCAAGACTTGCACACTGAAAACTACAAAGCACTGTTGAAATATATTAAAGAAGACCTAGACCTAGACCTAAATAAATGGAAAGATATTTGATATTCATGGATTGGAAGACATAGTTAAAATGACAATACTACCAAAATGATTTACAAATTCAATGCAAATCACTATCAAAATTCCAATAGCGTTTTTGCAGAAGTGGAAAAGCAGATCCTAAAATTCATATGCAATTGCAAGGGATCCCACATAGTGGAAATAATTTAGAAGAAGAACACATTTGGAAGAAGAACACTTCCCAAGTTCAAAACTTACTACAAAGCTACAGGAATCAAAACAATGTGGTATTGGCATATAGAAAAACGTATAGCTCAGTGGAATCCAATTGAGAGCCTACGTATCTATGGTCAATTGATTTTTGACAAGACTAAAAAGACCATTCAATGGGGGAAAATATAGTCTCTTCAATGACTCGTGCTGAGACTACTGGATATCCACATGCAAAAGAATGAATCTGACCCATACCTCACAACACATACAAAAATTAACTCCAAATGAATCAAAACCTAAATGTAAGTGCTAAAACTATTTTAAAAACTATAAAATTCTTAGAAGGAAACATAGGTGAAACTCTGCATGACCTTGAATAGGGCAACATTTTCATAGGTATGACACAAAACACAAGCAAACAAATTCAATCAAAATTAAAACTTAAAAAGAAAAATTACAATTTTGTGTATCAAAAGACACTATCAATAGAATTAAAAGACAACTCACAGAATGGAAAAAGATATTTGCAAATATTTTCTTAAAGCCTCATGTCTGAAATATTTTTTTAACTCGTAATTTGACACAATCCAAGTAAAAAACACAATCCAATTAAAAAGGGGCAAAGTAATTGAATAGACATTTTCCTAAGGAAGATATACAAATAGCTAATAACCAAATGAAAAGATGTCTGACATCATTAGTCATAATGCAAGAAATGCAAATCAAAACCACAACGAGATATCATATCACACCCATTAGGATGGCTATTTTTTTTAATAACAAATGTTGGCAAGGATATGGAGAAATTGAACGCTTCGGCATTAATGGTGGGAATGTTAAATGGTGCAGCTGCTGTGGGAAACAGTTTGGTGGTGTTAAATACAGAATTACCATAGACCAAGAAATTCAACTTCTAGGTATATACCCAAGAGAATTGAAAACATTTGTTCACATAAAAACCTGTTCACTACTGTTCATAGAAGCACTATTCACAATAGCCAAAGGATGGAAATAATGTAGTATCCATCACTCAATGAATGGATAAACAAAAGGTAGTATATCCATACAATGAAATATTATTCAGCAAGAAAAAGGAATAAAATGCTGATACATGCCACAACATGGATGAATCTTGTAAACATTATGCTAAGTGAAGGAAGCCAGACACAAGACCACGTATGATTCCATTTATGTGAAATATCCAGAATAGGCAAATCCAAGAGACAGTAGATTAATGGTTTCCAGTGCTGGGGAACAGATGAATGAGGAGTGATTGCTTCATTGGTACAGGGTTTTCTTTGGGGGATGATGAAAATGTTCTGGGGCTACATAGTGGTGAGGGTTGTGCAAAAGTGATTGTACTAAATGTCACCAAATTGTGTTGACTGAAAACAAATAGACTGCCAGATATTTCTCGAGAAAAAAATAGGTTTATTCAGCAGAGAATTACAGTTCAGGGTCTGCAACCGTGGCAAGTCACATGCAAGTTCCCCAAATAGTGAGAGAAGTAGAACTCAGACATCATCTGCTTCAATTCTGGGAAATCTTTACTTTCAGGTCACCAGATGATGTACAGGTCCAGTCAGGGTGGGAATTTCAGAGTCTTCAGTAAGACTGGGTTGTTATTTGGTCCAAACCAGAGCATTCTCTTGTTATCAAAAAAAAATATTGAATTTCCAGTCTTGTTTTTCCTTTTTTCAGGCCAATTGTTGAAATTCTCTGGTCCAGTTTTCCTCAGTTATCATTTGGGGAACTATCCCTTTGGACCATGACAGAGGTTTGGCTGGTTTTGGTCCCTTTAATAGCAGCATTCCTTGTGGAAATGTCAGTAAGATAAATTTCCCTTAGCTTCTAGAGAGTCAAGTTTAGAATGTCCTGAAATCTTAATGGCTAAAGTGGCAGGTCAAAGTGTTGCATCCAATAACACCTAAACATAGGGGCCATTTTAAATTTTATTTCAGCTGGAAGTAAGGAAACCATGTTGCTTCTACCACATTCCAAAAGCATGAGCTATACCAAAAGCATATCTACTATCAGTATAAGTATTGGCAGTTTTGCCCTTGGCTAAAGTACAGGCCTGGGTAAGAGCTCAAGCCTGTGTAGGCCTATTAGGCTGAATTACCCATAAGTAAAGATGCTGCCTCAACAACCTCAAAGGAAGTTGCAGTAGAATACCCAGCACGATATTTGCCACTGTCACCTTTTAAATAAGAACCATGGGTGAACCATGAGAAACCACTGCTACCCAAAGGAATTTCCTGCAAATCATCAAGTGAAGTCAAGAAGAGGTTCTTCAGGGCTTCCCTGGTGGTGCAGTAGTTAAGAGGCTGCCTGCCAATGCAGGCAACATGGGTTCGAGCCCTGGTCCAGGAAGATCCAACATGCCACACAGCAGCTAAGCCTGTGTGCCACAACTACTGAGCCTGTGCTTTAGAGCCAGCGAGCCACAACTACTGAGCCTGTGTGCCACAACTACTGAAGCCCATGCTCCTAGAGCCCGTGCTTCACAAGAGAAGCCAGCACAATGATAAGCCCGTGCACCGCATCAAAGAATAGCCCCCGCTCGCCGCAACTAGAGAAAGCCCTTTCACAACAACGAAGACCCAATGCAGCCAAAAATAAATAAATAAATAAAATAAATTTCTAAAAAAAGAGAAAGAGGAGATCCTTCAGCGTTAAGCAGTTGTGAGGGACTTCATTGGTGATGGACGGGAAAAGAGTAGTAGTGCTAAGGTTATTACAACATAAAAGAGTTATATGAGGAGCAGTTAACAAAAGGACTTCATAGGAGGTGAGGTGGCTAACTGAGAAATGTTGAGTGTGATGAGAATTCAGGAGGGTTTCTACTGCATGAGGTACAAGGATGATTAAAGGGAATCCCACAATGATTTTCTTGGCGGCCTCAACCAAAAGGGCAGTGGCTGTAATGGCTCTAAGGTGTGCCACATGGTCCACCTGCTGGCTATAATCCCAAGGGCATTCCCTTCCTTTTCATATACAAAAAAGAAAAAGAGGATCTGATAACTGGGATTCCCAAGGGCAGGTGGGTTTCTCAAGCTCTCATTTAAGGCCTGAAAGTTTGTTTATGCTGTTTGGCTCTTCCCATAAAACTGGGTCAGAGTTGTTGTTGTCGAGTAAGACACACAGAGGTTTGGCTGTAAGAGAGAAACTTGACTACTAAGAACCTGCTGTATAAAATAAATAATTTAATTTAATTTAAAAAATAGAGAAATTTGGAATACACTTTCAGCAATAACTGACTAGCCTGAGAAAACCTTGCAGTCAATGCTTAGATTGGGGTTTTGGGAAACTCAGGACACCATGAAAGCTATCTGGAACTAGGTATACCTTTTGTTCTGATATCAGATGCCCTAAATATCAAACCTGGGTTTGGGCAAGTGGCAATATTTCCTTGGCAACCTTGTGTCCCTTTAAGACTAAAAGCTTTAGGAAGTGGGTGCTGTCTTCCTGTGAAGCGGTCTGAGGAGAGCAAAGAAGCAAATCGTCCACATGTTGCAACAAAATAGAACTTCTGGGAACTTTACATTATCCAGATCAGCCTTGAGAATTTTTGAGAAATAAGAGCTCAGTAAAACCCTGAGTCATTACTGTCACGGTGAATCGTTTTTCTTCCAAGTGAAGGCAAAAACGATAGACAATAGTCCATCTTCATCAACTGGAATACTAAAAAATGTACTTCATAAATCAAATTACAATAAAAAATTTACATCCAGTGGGAATGGATGTTAGTGAAATATGAGGATTAGGAGAAACAGGGTGTGGAGGGATGACAATGTTGTTTATTGCTCTGAAGTCCTGAACATACCTCCACCCTCGGCCCTTGGGTTTCTTCATTAGTAAAATAAGGGTATTGCAGGAACTATTACAAGAAATAATGAGTCTTTGAGACTTGTAATGTCCTATTATGGGGTTTATGCCATGAAAGGCTTCTTTACTTATAGCATGTTGATTAATTCTGGGAGAGGTTTTGAGGGATCTATTTGAATTGATGCACTGTGAATTTTGCCAATATCAGTTGGAGATTTTGCCTGTAAGGGAGGTGGTTGTTGGTTCAATAGGGACAAAGGATCAGTGTTTCCAGAATCAGCTCAGAGACAGAGCTGATAAAAGATGTCAGAGCCATTTAATTCATCTGGTTGGCTGCTTTGGTAAGTACTATCAAATTCCAAAATTATTTTCCCCTTTCAGGGGAGAGAAATTTTAGCATGATGCTTCTGTAAGAAGTCTCAGCCTAATATAAATGGATAGCGGCAGAGGAACTAAGGAGAAAAGAGTGTGTGTTTCTCAAAGGGCCTAAACGAAAGGGAATCAGTTCACAGGCAGGAACCTCTTGAGGTTCATTAAAGATGCCCACTGTTTGAACTGTATTAGTACTCCGAGGCAGGGGCTGCTTTATAGTAGTGGGGTTGAGCACCGAGAGGGTGGCTGCAGTGTCAGTTAGGATGAGAAGAGACCCATCCCAAATCTGAAGGAATGTTTCTCCAAGCTGATTAAGAGGGAGGATTGGGAAGAGCCCCTGTAGTTCCTTGGAGCCCCACAACTGGGAATTGGGAGGAAGTTGGAAAGCCTGGTTAGAGGGCTGATGGTGACTGAAGGGCTTGTATCTGTAACAATCTCTTTTCCAATGCCCTGGCTCTTTGCTCTAACCGCAGAAACTAGGAGGGTTTTTGTTTCATTTAGGGAACTTTATTTGCTGAAGTTTACGATTAAGAATTTTGGCAGTTTTCCTTTTAGGTGACTCATCTAGAGTGTGAGAGAGCTGGTTTGTAAGATTAACTAAATCTGGAGTGGACATCATTTCCTATTCCATCCTGTTCTTTTTTACTAGAAAGGAAAGACCCTGGTTCAGACCATTAATAAACAGAGTTAAATCTACCTGGGTGGGATCAACATCTGAAGGAAGACCAGACTTTTCTTTAAAATAATCTGAAGTTGATTGTAATAGCTCTGAACAGATTCATCAGATTTGTGTGTGTAAGCCTGAATTTTATTCCAATCAATAGGCTTTGGAAAAGCCCTAGGAATTGCCCGATGAAGTCACCTAGAAATTGCCTTGGCCTGACCATATAAGTTAGCAGGTTGCTCTCCTGCTTTTAATTCTAGAGACCTTTCAGGACTTTCCCAGTCAGCAATTTTCATCCAATGCTGGGCCTGGCCTTCACCAACAAGCATATGACCTAGCTGATGTAAGTCAGAGCACGAGATTGGTAAGATTGTTATATTAAATTCCTCAGCAAATCTGTGAGGATCTTTGGTTACTTTGGGACACTCTTTAACTATGGCTCGCAGTTCAGTTTTAGCCCAAGGAATATTTAAAGTTAAGGGTTTAACCTCTGGATCCTCAGAAAGCTAAATTCTAAAGGGACAGGTTCTGATAGATTCAGAGGAAAATGGGGTGAGGAGATTTTCAGGGGGAAAGGGAAGTTCAGCGAGGGAGTTAGTGTGGAGGAACTGAGGGTACAGAGGAGGAATAGGCAGTATAAAGGGGAAGGAAAAAGATGGCCCTGAAGGCAGGGCCTGAGCACAAGGTCCCAGAGGAGGGGAACAAGATGGCGCTAAAGGCAGAGCCTGAGACAAAGAGGCTGCAGAAGAAGAACGTGAGGCTTCAGAAGCTATTTTTTCCTTCTTTAATCATGTGTTTGCCTCAATTAACCTTAAAATCTTATTTTGCAGAGAGGCAATTTTAGGCTCCTGCTAACATTTGGAAGCCTCAAAATACCAATAAAAATAAGTGTTTTGTTCAGTTTTAGAAGTTTTATAGGTAAGGTTGTTCAGTTGGGTTTTAAGAAAGGTAAGTTTGGGGATTTCAAAGGTTTCCCGTAATTGCCTTTGGTTAGGTTAGTCTAATTTCAGAGTGCAGTGAGCAGCATCTGGAAGCAAGACCATGATTGAACCCTGATTGCAGCAGTGAGAGTGCCAGATCTTAAGCACTAGATCAGGAGGACCAGCGGATAAATTCTGAGCCCCATTTCTTGTCTGCCTTGAAAAAAATTTTGACAAGGAGACAGAAGGTAGAGAGGAAAGTAGGCATATATTGGAAAAGCAGAGTACATGCCAACACAGGCAAGGTTGAGTTCAGAGAAAAGTCACGCCTCTGGGAAGTTTAAATCATTTGTAAGGGGGCAGTCTTCCAGGTCTTTGTTTTTCTCTGGCCAATCATCTTGCTTTGTCCTTTGACTCAGGGCCCACCCCTATGTGCACCCCTATGTGCACACGCATACTTTAGCCAAGATGGCTTTTAGCACAAGGACCTTTGGGAAGTTAGTAAAACTTAGTATAGTCTGGTGTCCCCTCCCTTTTTGACCCCCGAGGATCCTATCTGCGCATGTGCAGTCAAGATCTCCCTGACCCCAAGGATGAGAAATATGTGACCTCTTGATCTTTTGCCCAGGCAGTGCTTAGCCTATTCCTGTTGTTATTTCTATCTTGAAGTATAAACAGGAGGCTGGCTGTAAATGTCTAATCTGGAGCCCATCTATACCCTGCCTCAAGAAATATGTACAGGAGGCTAGTTGTAAATGTGTGGCCTGGGGCCCATCTATCTCCTGCCTCAGGTCCACATAGAAATGCACATGAGGAAGGACCACAGATTTTAAACATAAAATCAGCCAGGGCCCCTGTGGTTGAGGGGTGGGGGGGAATGCTCCTTCAAAATGTTTAGATAACTGGGATCCTATTTCCCAGAGGTCTTTCTCTAGAATAGAAGGATAAATGACAAAAAACCCTAACAGCTCAAACAGCCTGTAGGCCTAACACCAGCCAGTTCCAAGGGCACGGCCTAGCTCTGAAAGACTCAGGCCAACTGCTTAACAGCACAGATCCAACAGAAGAGCCCCTGTTCCAATGGGAATCAGGCTGAAGGCAAGGGAATTCCAGTTGGAGCAGCCTGATTGCAAAAGAGCCGGGTCAATGTGCCAAATAAACAAGGCTTTAATCAGAGAGGACAAAGCCTTAATATAGATCCTGAATAAAACCTGGAGATCCTCAAAGTAAAGAGGGCGGAAGCTCAGATCCAGGAGAAAGACTTACCCTCAAACCCCAGGGTCCCAGCAAGCATCAATGAGGTTAGTGTTGGTATCACACTTGTTTGCTTGCCCACCTTCCAGTTGTCGGGGGTCTTCTCTGGGTCCCTGTGTGGGCCAAAACTGTTGACCTAAAATAGACTGCAAGTTATTTCTCCAGCAAAAATGGGTTTACTCATGATCATCAAAGAACTGCAATTTGGCGTCTGCAACCATGGCAAGTCACATGCAAGTCTTTCACATAAGGAGAGAGGGGGAAAGGAAGTTGGGAGGGTTTTAGTAAACAAAGAGTTCCTTAGAGGAATGGAGAATTAAGAGTCTAGTGGCTTCTCATTTACTGAATTGTGACAATCGTTCGTTGGCTGAGCTCTTGCCAGACAAGAGGAGGAAGTCTTCTTCCTTTGTGGTTCCACTATGGTTGTAGAGTGTGAGAGCTTCCCCTTCTGGCCTCCTGGCTCTATTTTAGTTGAGGTTTCTGTTTATTAATTTTTTTTAAGATTTGTTTATTTTTGGCTACGTCGGGCCTTAGTTGCGGCACGTGGGATCTTTGCTTGGGGCACGCGGGATCTTTCGACGTGGTGTACGGGCTCTTCGTTGTGGTGCACGGGTTTCTCTCTAGTTGTGGGGTGCCGGTTTTCTCTCTGTAGTTGGGCTCCAGGAAATGTGGGCTCTGTAGTTTGCGGCATGCTGGCTCTAGTTGAGGTGCACGAGCTCAGTAGTTGTGGCATGCGGGCTTAGTTGCCACGCAGTGTCTGGGATCCCAGTTCCTCAAGCAGGGATCAAACCTGTGTCCCCTTCATTGCAAGGGGGATTCTTTACCACTGGACCATTAGGGAATTCCCCTGTTTATTAATTTTTACAGGCATCATCATCCTTTGATTGAGCATTCCTGGGCCTCCTGTCCCTCCTGGCAAAGTTGCAGCAGGTGCTTCTTCCTTCAGTTTCTTTGACCATCATAACATAGATATATGTTGTTATCTCTGTGTCTCCTTCATTGCTTTCTGCACATGTCCTAGGAGATATTTGTCAAAAACAAAACACTTCTCCTCTGTGTCGATCCCACTTTCACAAGTCTTCCTCTTAAACAACTTTTACTGTCATTCACACACACACACATGCACACACACAAACATGTCACTTTATTTTCACTTTCCTAACAATAAAGAATATAAGGCAAAAAATATATGAGAATTGTATCACTTGTCCAATATTGCTTTTCAGGGGGAGATTATGAGCTGTGTGAGAACTTCACTTGAATGTGTGGCCAACTATAGGGCTCCATTCACTAGTCCTGAAGGTGAAAAATCCTTCGAGGAGGTCGAGACTTTGGGCTTGTTTGGGAAATCCCAGGTGATTGCTGGGGCTCTGCCAGGTCCCTTGGGTGTGTACCAAGGACACGTTGATAGGCCACTTAGGAAGGTGTAGTCACTGGCATACCAGGATGTGGTTGTAGCACTCCAACCTGGGCTCAGTGGCCCTTCCCCATGGGACTAACTCTTGGTGCTGAAGGGAGCCATTGTGCCCTGAGGAAGATTCCCAAGAGCTCCAGATCCCCCAAGGATGCCAAGACCTTCAGTGGCTCTCCTCCAGAGAGCAGACAGAAGAAGCAGACCCAGGCTCACCAAGGGCTCTGGGGGCTGCCACTGGGGTTTTCATCTATGGGCAGGGAGCTTCCTGGGACGGAATGACCCTAACCCTCATCCCCCCTCTCCCTGTTCCCCATCTGCCACAGGATGCTAGCAACAACTTCACACTGTTTGAGGGCATGGAAGTCTCCAGGAGTCTCAGTGGAATACCATGATGCCCTGTTGGCATGATGACCCAGAAGCCAAGGGCAACTCTTACCCCACATTCCCCCAGAAACCAGTCAGGGGAGTCAAGATGCCCTAGATTCTAGGATGTGTCTCAGGAGCACCTGACTTATGCTCATAATTTCCTCTATCTTGTACAAAGGCAATAGTATATTTATAACTGATATATAAGGCTCTTGTCTAATTTGGTCATCAGTGTCTTCTCTGGATATGCTTCTATTGATTAATTTATTCTTGTTATTGTGGAACTGAAGTATTTTATTTTTGAACTGGGACAAATGCTGTCAATTTTAATTATTTTTTAAAAATTCATGTATAATAGCTCAGAGGAAGAAGGTTGTCATCATGAACCTTTATATATGGTGAGCCCCCAAAACAACCATTGAACTTGGGGGAATAATTTATTTGTCCATCTTTTAACAGAATTCAGGGAAAAAATAAGACATAACTCTAATTTTTTTTAAATTCTCATTGCCCTTTGCCTCTAGGTTTCTTTCTATACATTGAACAGATCATCTTCATACCACTTCAGGACCTAGGCATCACCTGTCCTTGGAATGTTCTCCAACAAGAAACTTTTTTTGTCAATTTGTTTGTTTTTTTTAAATTTCTTATTGGCATATAGTTGATGTAAAATGTTGTGTTACTTTCTGCTGTACAGCAAAGTGAATCAGTTACACATATATCTGCTCTTTTTTAGATTCTTTTCCCATATAGGTCATAACAGAGTACTGAGTAGAGTTCTCTGTGCTATATAGTAGGCCCTTATTAGTTATCTATTTTATATATAGTACTATGTATGTGTCAATCCCAATTTCCCAATTTGTCCCCTCCCCCATTTCCCCCTGGTAACCATAAGTTTGTTTTCTACATCTGTGACTCTATTTCTGTTTTGTAAATGAGTTCCTTTGTACCATTTTTTAGGTCCACATATAAGCACTATCATATGATATTTGTCTTTCTCTCTCTGACTTACTTCACTCAGTATGACAATCTTTAAGTCCATCCATGTTGCTGCAAAAGACATTATTTCATTCTTTTTCATGGCTGAGTAATATTCCATTGTATGTGTGTGTATATATATATATATATATATATATATATATATATATATACCCTATCTTCTTATGCACTCCTCTGTCGATGGACATTTAGATTGCTTCCATGTCTTGGCTATTGTAAATAGTGCTACAATGAATATTGGGGTGCATGTAACATTTCAAATTATGGTTTTCTCCAGATATATGCCCAGGGGTGGGATTCCTGGATCATATGGTAGTTCTATATTTAGTTTTTTAAAGAACCTCCATACTGTTCTCCATAATGGTTGTACCACTTTACATTCCCACCAACAGTGTAGCAGGGTGCCCTTTTCTCCACAACCTTTCCAGCATTTGTTGTTTGTAGACTTTTTGATGATGGCCATTCTGACTGGTGTGAGAGGACACCTCATTGTAGCTTTCTTTTTCAATTGGCGTATAGTTGTTTTACAATGTTGTGTTAGTTTCTACTGTACACAGTAGAAGTGTAGAGTTCCCTGTGCTTTACTGCAGGTTCTCATTAGTTCCTCATTGTAGTTTTGACTTGTATTTCTCTTAGAATTAGTGACGTTGAACATCTTTTCATGTGGTTTTTGGCCACCTGTATGTCTTCTTTGGAGAAATGTCTATTTACGTCTTCTGCCTATTTTGTGATTGGGTTGTTTGTTTTTTTGACATAGACGTGCATGAGCTGTTTGTATATTTTGGAGATTAATCCCTTGACAGTCACTTCATTAGCAAATATTTTCTCCCATTCTGTGGGTTATCTTTTCATTTTGTTTATGGTTTCCTTTGCTGTGCTAAAGCTTTTAAGTTTAATTAGGTCCCATTTGTTTATTTTTGTTTTTATTTTCACTACTCTAGGAGGTGGATCAAGAAAGATATTGCTGCAATTTATGTCAGAGAGTGTTCTGCCTATGTTTTCCTCTAAGAGTTTATAGCCTTATATTTAGGTCTCTAATCCATTTTGAGTTTATTTTTGTGTATGGTGTGAGAAAATGTTCTAATTGCATTCTTTTACATGTAGCTGTCCAGTTTCCCCAGCACCACTTATTGAAGAGGAGTCTTTTCTCCATTGTATATTCTTGACTCCTTTATCAAAGATAAGGTGACCATATGTGTGTGAGTTTATCTCTGGGCTTTCTATCCTGTTCCATTGATCTATATTTCTGTTTTTGTGCCAGTACCATACTGTCTTGATTACTGTAGCTTTGTAGTATAGTCTGAAGTCAGGGAGCCTGATTCTTCCAGCTCCGTTTTTCTTTCTCAAGATTGCTTTGGCTATTCAGGGTCTTTTGTGTTTCCATTAAAAATTGTAAAAGTTTTTGTTCTAATTCTGTAAAAAATGCCATTGATAATTTGATAGGTATTGCATTGAATCTGTAGATTGCGTTGGGTAGTGTAGTCATTTTCACAATGTTGATTCTTCCAATCCAAAAACATGGTATATCTCTCCATCTGTTTGTGTCATCTTTGATTCCTTTCATCTTATAGTTTTCTGAGTGCAGGTCTTTTGCCTCCTGAGGTAGGTTTATTCCTAGGTATTTTATTCTTTTTGATGCAATGGTAAATAGGATTGTTTCTTTAATTTCTCTTTGTGATCTTTCATTGTTAGTGTGTAAGAATGCAAGAGATTTCTGTATGTTAATTTTGTATCCTGAAACTTTACCAAATTCATTGATGAGCTCTAGTAGTTTTCTGCTGCCTTCTTTAGGATTTTCTATGTTTAGTATCATGTCATCTGCAAACAGTGACAGTTTTACTTCTTCCTTTCCAGTTTGTATTCCTTTTATTTCTTTTTCTTCTCTGATTGCTGTGGCTAGGACTTCCAAAACTATGTTGAATAAAGTGGTGAGAGTGGACATCCTTGTCTTATTCCTGACCTTAGAGGAAATGCTTTCAGTTTTTCACCCTTGAGTAGTATGTTATATAATACATAATTTTTAAGTATGGCCTTTATTATGTTGAATTATATTCCCTCTATACCCACTTTGTGGGGAGTTTTTATAATACACAGATTTTGAATTTTGTCAAAAGCTATACCTGCATCTATTGAGATGATCATGTGTTCTTTATTCTTTAGCTTGTTAATGTGGTACATCACATTGATTTGTGGATGTTAAAAATCCTTGTATCCCTGGGATAAATCCCACTTGATTATGGTGTATGATCCATCTGATGTATTGTTGGATTTAGCTTGCTAATATTTTTTGAGTATTTTTGCATCTATGTTTTTCAGTGATACTGGCCTCTAATTTTCTTTTTTTGTGTGTGATACCTTTTTCTGTTTTGGTATCAGGGTGATGCTGGCCTCATAGAATAGGTTTGGAAGAATTCCTTTCTCTGCAGTTTTTTGGAATAGTTTGAGAAGGATGGGTGCTAACTCTTCTCTAAATATTTCATAGAATTCACCTGTGAAGCCGTCTGGTCCTAGAATTTGTTTGTCGGAAGTTTTTTTTTAAAAATAGATTTATTTATTTATTTATTTATTTATTCATTTATTTTTAGTTGTGTTGGGTCTTCGTTGGTTCACGCGGGCTTTCTCTAGTTGTGACGAGCACGAGCTACTCTTCATTGCAGTGCATGGGCTTCTCATTGCAGTGGCTTCTCTTGTTGCAGAGCATGGGCTCTAGGCAAATGGGCTTCAGTAGTTGTGGTACGTGGGCTCAGTAGTTGTGGTTCCCAGGCTCTAGAGCATAAGCTCAGTAGTTGTGGCACACGGGTTTAGTTGCCCTGCTGCATGTGGGATCTTCATGGACAAGGGCTCAAACCTGTGTCCCCTGCAATGGCAGGTGGATTCTTAACCACTGCACCACCAGGGAAGTCCCTGTTGGGAGTTTTTAAAATTTTTCTTTATTTTTTCAATTTCATTAATAGTAATTTGTCTGTTCACATTTTCTATTTCTTTCTGTTTCACATTGTACATTTTGGTAATTTGTCCATTTCTTCTAGGTTTTCCATTTTATTGGCATATAGTTTTTCATAGCAGTTAATTATGATCCTTCGTATTTCTGTGGTTTCAGTTTTAACTTCTTTTCTATTTCTGATTTTATTAATTTGAATCCTCTCTCTTTTTTTCTTGATGAGTCTGGCAAAGGTTTATCAGTTTTGCTTATCTTTTTGAAGAACCAGCTCTCATTTCATTGATTTTTTGTTTTGTTTTGTTCTCGTTTTTTAGTCTCTATTTCATTTATTTCTGCTCTGATCTTTATAATATCTTTGTCTCTGATTACAGTCTTTGTTCTAAATTCTATTTTTATTATATAAGTATTGCTACAACATCTTTCTTTTCATTTCCATTTGCAAGGAATACTCTTTTCCATCCTCTCACTTTTAGTCTATGTGTGACTTTAGATCTGAAGTGAATGTCTTGTAGGAAGCATATTTATGGGTCTTGTTCTTTTATCCATTCAAGCCACTCTATGTCTTTTGATTGGAGCAAAAATTAATTTACATTTAAAGTAATTATTGATAGGTATATACTCATTGCCATTTTAATTGTTTTGGGGTTGTTTTGTAGTCCTTTTTCATTTATTTCTTCTTTTCCTCACTTCCCTTGTGATTTGATGACTATCTTTGGTGTTATGTTTGGATTCCTTTCTCTTTGGTGTGTGTGTATCTATTATAGATTCCTGGATTGTGGTTACCATGAGGTTTATATGTAACAACCTATATATATATATATATATATATATATATATATATATATATACACACACACATATATATATATATATGATTATTTTAAGCTTAAAATCTCTTAAATTCGAACACATTTAACAATGCTGAATTTTTACTCCCCTCGTCCATATGTACTGTTTTCTGCATCATATTTTACATCATTTTGTTTTGTGTATCCCTTAACTACTTATTATAGGTATAGATGATTTTACTACTTTTGTCTTTTAACCTTTCTACTAGCTTTATAAGTGGTTGATCTACACCTTTACTGTATATTGCATTTACCAATGAGGTTTTTCCTTTTATAATTTTAATATTTCTAGTTGTGATCTTTACTTTTCCACTTAGAGAAATCCCTTTAATAATTCTTATCAATCAGTTTAGTGGTGCTGAATTCTTTGAGCTTTTGCTCATCTGTAATATGCTTTATCTTTCCTTCAAATCTAAATGATAGCCTTGCCAAGTAGAGTATTCTTGGTTACAGGTTTTTTCCTTTCATCACCTTAACTATATCATGCCATTCCTTTCTGCCCTGCAAAGTTTCTGCTGAGAAGTCAGCTTGTGGTATTACAGGAGTTCCCTTGTAGATATCTAGTTGCTTTTCTTGAGTCTCTCTTCATCTTTAATTTTTGCCATGTTAAGTACAGTGTCTTGGTGTGGCTCTCTTTGGGTTCATCTTGTTTGCAACTCTGTGCTTCCCGGACCTGGATGTCTGTGGTCTTTCCAAGGTTAGGGAAGTTTTCAACTATTTTGTCTTCAAATATGTTAGCAGTCCCTTTCTCTCTCTCTTCTCCTTCTACGACCCCTATGATGTGAATGTTAGTATATGTGACATTGTTTCAGAGGTCTCTTAAACTATCCTTATTTCTTTTAATTCTTTTTTTTCTGTTCAGCTTGGGTGATTTCCACTATTCTGACTTCCAGTTCACTGCTTCATTCTTCTGTATCATCTAATCTATTGTTGCTTCCTTCTAGTGTATTTTTTATTGATTGTTGTATTATTCAGCTCCATTTGGTTCTTTATATTTTCTAACTCTTTGTTAAATTCTCACTGTGTTCTTCCATTCTTCTCCCAAGTTCGTTGAGCATCTTTATGATTATTTCCTTGAACTCTTTATTGGGTAGACGGCTTATCTCCACCTCACTTAGTTCTTCTTCTGCAGTTTAGCCTTGTTCCTTTGTTTACAACACATTCCTCTATCTCCTCATTTTGCTGAATTCTCTGTGTTTATTTCTGTGTATTAGGCAGTTCAGTTATGTTTCCCAATCTTGAAGAAGTGGCCTTATGTAGGAGATGTCCTATGGGGTCCAGCAGCACCCTCCTCTCTGGACATCAGATCTATATGCTCTAGGGGTGCCCCCTATGTGGGCTGCATGGGCCCTTCTATTGTAATGAGGCTGACAACTGTGGGCATGCTGGTAGGCAGGGCTAGCCCCTGGGCTTACTTAGCTATTAGGCCCTGCTTTGTGTGTAGGTGCCAGCTTGCTGATGGGTGGCATCAGTTCACAGTGTGCCTGGCTGCATGGCCTAGGGGACCTAGAGTTGTGGTGACCCACTGGTGGAAGGGGCTGGGTCCCAGCAGCTGTCTGTGAGCCTTGGGGGACAAGGCCCAGGACTGGTGCTGGCCCACTGATGAGCAGGGCTGTGTCCCTTATGGCTGAATTCTGAGCCTGGGGAGTCCTGGGACTGGTGCCAACCAGTTGATGGACAGGTAAGCTCCCAGCACTATTAGGCCTGAGGGAGGACTCCAAATGGGGTTTGCCTGCACCAGTGTCCTCATGGTAAAACGAACTTCCATAAATGGCTCTCACCTGTGTCTGTGTCCCCCGAGGGAGTCCCAGTTGCCTCTTGCCTCTCCAGGAGGCTCTCAAGTATCAACAAATGGATTTAACCCAATCTCCTTTCAAATTACTGCCTCCACACTTAGTCTTGAAGCATGTGAGATTTTTCATGCGCTGTATAAGAACAGAGTCTCTGTTTCCTACAGCTCTCCAACTCTTCCATACACAAGCCCCACTGGCCTTCCATGTCATGCATTCTAGGGGCTCATCATCCTGGTGTAGGAACCCTGGGCTAAAGAGCCTAATGTGGGGCTTGGACCCCTCACTCCTTTGAGAGACCCTCTGCAATTATGATTATCCTCCAGTTTGTTGGTTGTGGATCTTGACCATACCTTGTCTCCACCCCTCCTACCCATCACATCATGGTTCCTTCTTTATATATTTTGTTATGGAATATCATTTTTGGCTAGTCTTTAGGTCATTCTCATCAATAGATTCCCTGTAAATAGTTGTAATTTTGCCTTTCTGGCAGAATATCTGTCTGGCAGAACATCTTCTGTCCATCTGTCCAAACATCCAGTCATCTGAGGTTTGTCCTTCTGTCTGATCATCCATGTGTCAGAACAGCCATCTATCAGTATGTCTGTCCACCGTTTGGAACATTCATCTGCCTCAACATAGGTCTCTGTGTCTGAATACAAGCATACTGTGGAGATACTGTAGGTTCAGTTCCAGGCCACCACAATAAAGCAGACAATGCAGGAGAGTCACATGAAGTTTTTGGTTTTCCTGTGCATATAAAATTACATTCACATTGTACTGTAGTATATTAAATGTGTAATAGAATTATGTCTAAAAAATAATGTATATACCTTAATTTAAATGTACTTTCTTGCTAAAAATTGCTAACCGTCATCTGAGCCTTCAGCAAGTTAGTTGTAATCTTTGTGCTGGTGGAGGGTCTTGCCTCACTGTTGATGGCTGCTGACTGATCAGCATGGTGGTTGCTGAAGGTGACTGGGGTGGCTGTGGCAATTTCTTAAAATAAGATAATAATGAAGTTTGTGGCATCGATTGACTTCCTTTCACGAATGATTTCTCTGTAACATACAATGCTCTTCGGTAGCATTTTACCAAGAGTAGAACTTCTTTCAAAATTGTAGTCAATCCTCTAAACCCTGCCACTGCTTTATCAACTAAGTTTATGAAATATTCTTAATCCTTTGTTTTCATGTCAACAATCTTCATAGCATCTTTACTAGGAGTAGATTCTACCTCAAGAAACCACTTTTCTTGCTCATCTGTATGAAACAACTCCTCCATTAAGTTTTATCATGAGATTGCAGTGATTCAATCACATCTTCAGGCTCCACTTCTAGTGCTAGTTTTCTTGCTATTTCCACCACATCCGCAGTTACTTCTTCCACTGAGGACTTGAACCTCTCAAAAAGTCATCCACGAGGGTTAGAATCAGCTTCTTCCAAATTCCTGTTAATGTTTATATTTTGACCTCTTCCCATGAATCACGAATGTCCTTAAATTTACTTCGCCAAGATCCATCAGAGGAATCACTACCGATGGCATCTATAACCTTACAAAATGTGTTTCTTTCTTTCCTTTTTTTTTTTCTGTGCTGCATGGCTTGTGGGATTTTAGTTCCCCAAAAACGGACTGAACCCAGGCCCTTGGCAATGAGAGCATGGAGTCCTAACCACTGACCACCAGGGAATTCCCAAAATGTATTTCTTAAATAAGAAGACTTGAAAGTCAAAATTACTCCTTGACCCAGAATGGATGCAGCCATGAAAACATTAATCTTGTTGTACATCTCCATCAGAGCTCTTGGGTAATCAGGTGCATTGTCAGTGAGCAGTAATATTTTGAAAGGAGTCTTTTTTTCTGAGTGAAAGATCTGAACAGTGGGCTTAGAATATTCAGTAAACCATTTGAAAACAGATGCGCTGTCATCCTGGCTTTGTTGTTTCATTTATAGAACACAGGCAGAGTAGATATAGCATAATTCCTAAGATCCCTAGGATTTTCAGAATGGTAACTAAGCATTGGCTTCAACTTCAAATCACCAGCTGCATTAACCCCTAATAAGAGAGTCAGCCTGTCATTTGAAGACTTAAAGCCAAGCATTGACTTCTTTCTAGCTATGCAAGTCCTAGATGACATCATCTTCCAGTATGAGGCTATATTAAAAATCTGTTGTTTGATATAGCCACCTTCATTAATTATCTTAGCTAGATGTCCTAGATTACTTGCTGTATCTTCTACATCAGCCCCTGCACTTTGATGTTGTAGAGACAGCTACTTTCCGTAAACTCATGAATCAACCTATGCTAGCTTCAAACTTTTCTTCTGTAGCTTCCTCACTACTCAAAGCCCTCATAGAATTGAAGAGAGTTAGGACCTTGCTCTGGACTAGGCTTTGGCTTAAGGCAAAGTTGTGGCTGGCTTAATCTTCTATCCAGACCACTAACACTCTTTTCATATCAGCAATAAGTTTGTTTCACTTTCTTATCATTCATGTGTTCAAAGGAGTAGCACTTTTACTTTCCTTCAAGAACTTTTCCTTTGCATTCACTACTTGGCTAATTGTTTGGCATAAGAGGCCTAGATTTTGGCCTATTTGAGCTTTTGATAGGCCTTCCTCCCTAAGTTTAATCATTTCTAGCTTTTGATTTAAAGTGAGACATGTGATTCTTCCTTTCACTTGAATATTTAGAGGTCATTGTAGGCCTCTAGATTGACCTAATTTAAATATTGTTGTGTCTTAAGGTAGAGAAAGGCCCAAGGAGAGGGAAAGAGATGGGGGAGCAGCCTGTCAGTGAATCAGTCAGAACACACACATTTATTAATTAAGTTCACCATCTTGTATGGGTGCCATTCTTGGCACCCCAAAACAATTACAATAGTAATATCAAAGATCACTGATCACAGATCACCATAACAAATTAAATGATAATGAAAAAGTTTGAAATATTGCAAGAATTACCAAAATGTGATACAGAGACACTGAGTGAGCAACTGGTATTGGAAAAAATGGCATAGATAGACTCACTTCATGCAGGGTTGCCACAAAACATCTGTCAGCACACCTGTCTGCTGAAATGTCTGTCAGAAGAATTGTTTGTCTGAACTTCCCTCTCTGTGAATAACTGTTCATCTGCCTAACTGTCCATTAGTGGGAACATCCATCCATCTGAACACTGGTCTGTCTGAACACCCATCTGTCCACATGCCCATCTGTCAGAAAGTCTGTCTGCCAGAAAGGTTCTCTGTCAGAATGTGTGTCCATGTGTTTGAATGTCCATCTGTAAAAATGTCTTTCTGAATATTAATCTGTCTAAATATGAATCTATCAGAATATCCATTTTTCAGAAAGTCCATCTCAGAACATCTGTGTGTCAGAACACCCATCTCTAAGAATGCCCATCTGTCTGAATGTATATCAATCTGTTCCAATGTCCATCTGTTTGTATGTCCATCTTTCTTAACTTATGTCCATCTGTCTGAACACCAACTGTCCGAACATCAGTCTGTCTGTGTGAACATCCATCTGTCTGCATGCTTATCTGCAAAAATGGCTCTCTGTCTGAACATCTATCCATCTGTCCAACCAACCATCTGTCTGGACATCTCTTCATTTTTCTGAATGTGAGTCTGTTTAAACGTCAGTCTGAACCCCTGTCCATGTGTCTGATAATCGTGTTTCTGAATGTCCGTGTGTCCAAAACTTGTCTGTCGGAACATGTGTCAATCTGTTGAAATCAGTCTGAACATCTGTCTGTCTGTTATACCAAGGAGGACTCTTTAGGACCCTCTCAGGTATACAAGCCCACCACCCCGTGCTCCAGCTCTCTTAAGTAAAAGGCTTTGCTTCAGGCTCCCCTGAGTCTCAAAAGCTGGCTCAAGAGTTAATGATTAGGAAAATGTGAACATGTAGAAACAAAGAATAGCTGTCAGGCAGGGAAACTGGTAAAAATTTAAACAATAGATCAGCCATATAGCAGAGCCACCAGACCTTCCATTTCTCACTGAAAGACATAGATAATAATGTCTGACGCACATTCCTAAGTTGTTTTTACAGAAACCAGATTCCCACCAGATGGAAACTGCTGACCACAAGTACACAGACTCTGAACTCATTGGGACCAGAGGTTGATGATTCAGATTCTTGAAACTTCACCCTGTTACCTCACCACCAACCAGTCAGAAGAGTGTCCATGAGCTGATCAGACACCCTGAAACCCACACCCCAAGTGTTGCCTTTAAAAACACTTCCCTGAATGCCATTAGGGAGTTCTGGTCTTTTGAGCAAGAACTGTCCTTTGTCTTTGCTTGATGCCTTGCAATAAGCACTTTACTTTCCTTCAGTACAACCAGTGTCCATAGATTGTCTTTGCTACATGAAGGGCATGTAGATCCAAGATTGCCAGTAACATCTGGACATCTGTGTGTCTGAACACCCATCTGTTGGCACACCCACCTGCCAGAAAGTCTGTCAAGGGAGGCATGCCTCATTGGAAGGCCATCTTTGGAGAAGAGCCTCCACACTCCTTTATTAACCATTCTGGAGGCAGAATTGTGTGGTCTGCCATTTATTTGGGGCTGTGGACAACTTTCCTATTCTCATACATCAGGCCGCTCCAGGTTTTCAGTTTTTGCCTTAGTTTGTAGTATGTGGCCTCATGGCCAAGAGATGGTACTCAAGTACCCTTTAGATTTAAGGTTTGTTTTACATTTCATGAATCATTACCGTTCTGATTTAAGGTTCTGTTTTACTGGATTCCTTATGCCACTTACAGAGGCTGGCCACTGACAAACAGTTCTGGTTGACAAATCAGCTGAAATATGTCATTACCAGAATTCAAAGCCATGCCTAATGCTGGTCTCTGTGGGCTAAAGTACAGAGATTAGTGCATGGGGAAGCCAACTTTGCTCAGAACCAAGGGTCCAGTTAAAATGCTCATGTGCTCTTCTCCTCAGATTTTTGCCAGCAGACACATAAGAGATTAGGAAAAACAGAAAAATATAGAAGACAACACAAGCAAAACATTCTCTGACATAAATCATAGCAATGTTTTCTTAGATCAGTCTCTCAAGACAATAAAAATAAAAGCAAAAATAAACAAAAGGAACCTGATCAAACTGAAAGCTTTTGCACAGCAAAGGAAACCATAAAACTGGGAGAAAATATTTGCCAGTGATGTGACCAACAAGGGCTTAATTTTCAAAATAGACAAACAGCTCATACAACTCAATAACAAAAAACCAAACAACCCAATCAAAAAATGGGCCTAAATAGACCTAAATAGACATTTCTCCAAAGAAGACATCCACATGGCCAACAGGCACACAAAAAGATGCTCAATGTTGCTAATTATTAGAGAAATGCAAATCAAAACTTCAGTGAGGTATAACCTCACACCAGTCAGAATGGCCATTATTAAAAAGTCTACAAATAATAAATACTGGAGAGGACTTCCCTGGTGGTGCAGTGGTTAAGAATCTGCCTGCAAATGCATGGGACACAGGTTCAAGCCCTGGTCTGGGAAGATCCCACATGCCACAGAGCAACTAAGCCCACATGCCACAACTACTGAGCCTGCGCTCTAGAGCATGCGAGACACAACTACTGAGCCCACGTGCCACAACTACTGAATCCCGTGCACCTTGAACCCATGCTCTGCAACAAGAGAGGCGACTACAATGAGAAGCCTGTGCACCAAAACAAAGAGTAGCACCCACTCACCACAGCTCGAGAAAGCCCGCATGCAGCAACAAAGAACCAACGCAGCCAAAATGTAAATAAATAAAACAATAAAATAAATCAAAAAAATAATTAATTCTTTAAATAAACAAATAAATAAATACTAGAGAAGGTGTAGAGAAAAGCAAACCCTCCTACACTGTTGTTGGGAATGTAGATTGGTACAGCCACTATGGTAAACAATATCGATGTTCCTTTAAAAACTAAAAATAGAGTTACCATATAGAGTTACCAGCTATTCCAGTCCTGGGCATATATCTGGAGAAAACTATAATTCAAAAAGATACATGCATCCCAATGTTCATAGCAGCACTATTTACAATAGCCAAGACAAAGAAGCAAGCTAAATGTCCACCAACAGATGAATGGATAAAGAAGAAAAGAATATGTGAGATATATATCTATATCTATATCTATATATATCTATATCTATATCTATCTATATATATATATATATATATATATAATGTGGACTATTACTCAGCCATTAAAAAGAATGAAATATTGCCATTTGCAACAACATGGACAGACCTAGAGATTATCATACTAAGTGAAGTAAGTCAGTCAGAGAAAGACATATATCATATGATATCACTTATATGTGGAATCCAAAATGAACTTATTTACAAAACAGAAACAGAATCACAAACATAGAAAGCAAACTTGTGGTTACCAAAGGGGAAAGGGGAGGTGGGGGATAAATTAGGAGTCTGGGTTTAGGAGATACAAACTACTGTACATAAATTAGGCAAACAACAAGGTCCTACTGTATTGCACAGGGAATTATATTCAATATCTTATAATAAACCATAATGGAAAAGAATATATATATATATACACACACACACACACACACACACACACACACACACACACACACACACACACATATATAACTGAATCACTTTGCTCTACACCAGAAACTAACACAACATTATAAAGCAACTATACTTCAATTTTTTCAATTAAATTTTTTAAAAAGAAAAGAAAAAGAGTAGACTGGAAATGTAAGGCATTTTTGACTCTAAATTAGAGGATGTTCAAGGATTTATTGTATTTCTTATTGGTGCATATTTGAAGAAAGTTTGTTTTGCTTTTCTCCTAAACATTACTCCTATAATGACATAAAATTAGTATATATGTAAAGGTTATCATCAAAACACTAAATGCTGCGGTACAGAGGCCCTTACAGTCAGCTCTTACTTTAATAGTATTAATGTTGATGATTTATGTACTTTCAGCTAATTCCTCTCTGTGTAAAGCTCACATTTTTGTCTGAGTTGTTCCCCCAGGTTCATCACTGTTAGCAAACACGTTGATGTATTGTCATGAAAACAACCGTGCCAACGATAATAATATGTACATAAGTGTAGGGTCCTGCGAATAAGAGCAGAGGATTTAGGAGACTGGAAGGTGATGAGACTTATGGCACATGTCAACAAACACAGAGAAGATGAACTTCATTTAGGAGATGAAAACCAAAGGAGACATTTACAGACAGCAGGAATTACATGTTCTGATGTCTCTAAAAGAGCTCTCATGAGTAACAGAGATTGGATGAAGCCAAGCAAGGGAGTGGGAATTCCGCCAGGCACAAGAAGCTTCCTTCATCTCTCATAAGGTTTTGATCTCCTTCCCCTAGCATCTCTCCTCCACACACAGACATTCATAACTGTTCTCAAGAATGACTATGTGTGTTCACCCTCTCAACAGATATAAGGAAATGGCACACTACTAAAACACCAGTTAATAAACAAAAGTTTGAACATATCCTGTCTTTAAGAAGAAAGGTACCATTGAGGGTGCCTGGGAGGGGATATATTGTCAAGCAACTGTGAGGACACATATACATATGCATATGTTTGTATGCATACATACAAATCTGTTGCGTGTGCATGTGTGCATTATTCCAGAGAAATAAATTTTTGTCAGAAATTTCATTACCAGAGTTGAGGAATACCCTCTAGAACCTTGCTATATAAAGTGTGGTCCTTGAGCAAGCACCATCATCACCTGGGAGCCTTTTAGAAACTCAAAGGCTCTAACTCAGACCCACTGAATCAGAATCTGCATTAACAAGATCCCTTATGATTCATGTACAGATTGAAAGTTGAAAATGCTGATCAACAATACTTTTTTCAAAGAGCCTAATAATCACTCATGAACTCAGTTTAGGCTGTTGGAACCAGCCCTTGAAAGAAAAATCAGGACAGGGGGATGGAAGAAGAGATGGCAGGAGACGGAAAGGGAAATGGAGAGAAGGCGAATCAAAACAAATAGGAGATATGAGAGCATATTGCAGTTAATATGGATAAGTATTATTTCATGAGCATGTGGTTTCCAAGGTCACCATAGCAGAGGAGCAGATATGGAGGCTGCACACTGGCTTTATACAGCCTAAACCAGAAATCTATGAATGCCCACAGTCCATTGGCCAGATTTAGTCACATGGTTCCAACCTCACTGCAAGGAATGCTGGGAAAAAGAGAGGAGCACATGAATATTCAGTGAACACTGTCTCCTCCACAACCCATGCACTGTTTTACCCCACAAACTTGAATGTGACTTCTATGAGAGATTTATCTGTTAGGCCTCCCTGCTGGATCCCCAGCCATGAGCTCTGTACCTGGCACAGAGTATGCCCTTGTTAAATGTGTAGAGAATGAATAAATGTGCCTTTACCATTAAGTTAACTAGATACTGAGATTACAAAAATAAATCTGATGCCGTTCCTCTTTTCAATGAGCTCCCAGGATTCCTCTCTCACATTTTGGAAAAAAACAGGTTTCAGAAAGTTCACCTTGCCATCTCTATATCTCCTAAGAACTTCCTTTGGCCTTAACTACATCAATCATCACTTCTCTCCCTTGGTCACTACTCTTACTCTACACATACAGGATTCTCCTGCTGCTCTCCAAGCGGCTTCACATCGTCCCAAACATAAAAATACCTTCTCTCCCTTGGTCACTACTCTTACTCTACACTTACAGGATTCTCCTGCTGCTCTCCAAGTGGCTTCACATCGTCCCAAACCTAAAATAACCTTCTCTCAAAGCTGCTTCCCCTACATGGCTCCACACCTCCCATTCACATGCCACAGTCTTCTATCCTCACCTATTTATACTCTATTTAAAATGCTTCCTCAAAAGCTATTGGTGACATCCTAATTTTTAAGGCAGATTTATTGATATATAGTTCACATACCATACAATTCACCAACTTAAAGCTCAAAATTCAGTCATTTTTAGCATATTCACAGATATGTGCAATCATCACCACTCAATTTTACAGCATTTTCATCGCCTCAAAAAGAAACCCCTTACACTTTAGCAATCACTCCACATCTTCCCACCATCCCCTACAAGCCCTGAGCCATCATTAATATACTTTCTTTCACTCTATTTTCTTTCATATGAATGGAATCTTATAATATATGGCCTTTTGTGACTGGCTACTTTCCTTAGCATAATATTTTCAAGGTTCACCCATGTCACAGTGTGTATTAGTACTTCAATGCTTTTTTTTTTTTTTTGGTGTACATGGCCCTCTCACTGTTGTGGCCTCTCCCGTTGTAGAGCACAGGCTCTGGACCCGCAGGCTCAGCAGCCATGGCTCACGGGCCTAGCCGCTCCGCGGCATGTGGGATCTTCCTGGACCGGGGCACGAACCCATGTCCCCTGCATCGGCAGGCGGAGTCACAACCACTGCGCCACCAGGGATGCCCCCTTCAATGCTTTTTATTGCCAGATAATATTCCATTGTATGGATATGCCACATTTTGTTCATTATTCATCAGCTGATGGACATCTGGATTATTTCCACCTTCTGGGTATTATGAATAACACTGGTGAGAACATTCATGAACAAGTTCTTATGTGAACATGTGTTCATTTCTCTTGGATATATACCTAGAAGTAGAATTACTAGGTCGTATGGTCATTTGGTAACTTCATATTTAACATTTAGATGCTATCAGACTGTACCATTTTAATTCTCTCAGCAGTGGACAAGGGTTCCAGTTTCTACATGTCTCACTAGACTAGTTATTCTCTAACTTTTTGATTTTAGCCATCCTAGGGTCTGTGATATCATACCTTATTATGGTTTTAATTTGCATTTCCTTGAAAATGAAAGACTTCCTAACTTTTTAATTCATTTTTTCCTCATTCTTTATCCAATGTGTCCTTTCTTTAGCTTTTAACACAATTCTTGACACAACTCAGTTCTCTCCCCTTATATGGTACCTGAGATCTGCTGCTCACCCCACGTTCTGTTCCTGAATCTCTGGCCTCTTTTTCTCAGTCTCCATCACTGTCTCTTACACCCACCCCATAAACTCTGCTGCCCCCCAGGACTCCATCCTCACCCATGCCCATGTCCCTCCATTGTCCGTCCACTGACCCTGTCCATGCCTGTGCCTCCAACCATCACCCAGATGGAACTTTGGAATGTATATACTTCCCAGGTCTTAATACCAAATTTACTTTTACATTAGTTTTAATAAGAAAACCAATTAAAAGTTCAATCAAATATTAATAAAACGTTCATGGCTAAGATGCACAGAAAATATTATAAACTATAATTAGTGATATGACCCCTTCATCAAGCTATCAGTTAAAAATAGGTACATAGATAACATTATATATTAAAAGAAATCCCCAGATAAAAGAACATTAAGTTGTAACGTACTGTTTTCTCAGTGTCTTTGTGGTCCAAGAAGGCAATTCATGCTCTAGCCCAGGAGTCAGTAAACTTTGCTTAAAGAGCCAGATATTCGATATTTTAGGCTTTGCTGGCTATATGGTCTCTGTCATAACTTATCACTCCATCTTTGTAATACAAAAGCAGTTATACACAATATGTAAATAAATAAGCAAGGCTGATTTCCAATAAAACCTTGTTTCTAGAACAGCCAGCCAGCCCACGGGTTGTGGATTCCTGCTCTAGTGGATGTGATGACATCTGCATCACAGCCAGCAGGAGGAGGAAGGAGAATAGAAATGTATACCTTCAACATTTAGGAACATTTCTACTTACTTATCATTGCCTGAAATTTGTTCACAAGGCCTTACCAATCTGCAACAGAGTTGGCAAAATAGAGTCTTTAGTCTGACTATCAGCTAGCTGCTAAATATTGGGGAGGAGAACTATTACTGAGGATGTAGGAAAGAGTAGATTTAGGGACAATTAGCATTCCCTGCATCAGTAAGCTATTTTTATGGGAGAGAGACACGTACTATATGATCTCACGTGTAGAATGTTTAAAAAAAAACAACAGAGTTCATTGATACAGAGAACAGATTGGAGGTTGCCAGAGGTGAAGGTGGGGTGAGAGGTGGGGAGGGGGAAACACAGTGTGGGGGGAAGGCCAACATAGGTGAAGAAGTCAAAAGGCACAAACTTCCAATTATAAAATAGATAGGTCATGGAGATGTAACATACAGCATGGTGACTATAGTTATTAATACTGTATTGCATACTTGAAAGTTGCTAAGAAAATAGATCTTAAAAGATTTATGACACAAACACAAATGTGTAACAACATATGGTGATGGATGTTAGCTAGACTTCTTGTGATCATTTTGCAATATATACAAATATCAAATCATTACATTGTGCACCTGAAACTAATATAATATTATATGTCAATTATACCTCAATAACTTAAAAAATGAATATCAGTTAAAAGGGAAAATGAACCCCTACCATCAGAACATTCCACTATAGCTCCTGAAAATTAATATAATATTACTATTCCTAGGTTCATTTTACATTGGAATAAAATGAGAACATGTATCTTTAATAAAAAAAATCATTATTCTTGTGTTGATCTAATTTTTCTGAAAAGTCTCTCTGGTAAACTTTCCCCAGCTTGGGATTGGCTTAAGAAAACAGAAGTTATGGAAACATATGGTCACTGAAGACAGCTAATCCCAATCTACATGGCACATGAAGACATGAACAAAAGAATCAGCATTAACAGAATTCTTGGCCAAAAGCAGCCACATTTCTTATTTAAGAAAAATTATATGAAAGTGACATAATGCAACTTCACATTAATGATGTTAACCAAGAATGGGACCCATCCCTTCACTAGATGCAGATATGGCTCCTAATATTCTAGTTGGGAAGACTACACCTCATTCTTGCGGTTATATTTTGCAGTTCTATCATCTATTTTTCTCCACAAAATACTCTCTACCCTATACGAAAGAGAACAAAAATAAGGAAAAGTGAGCTGTTGGCTCAAAAAGGTAGCTTCAACCTGATTGAGACCAAGAAGACCTAAAGTTGTCACCAGCCAGCTCAAAAACTTCTCTCAGGAGCTTCCATTCACTGAATTCCTTAACTCCCCGTCTGAAATATCCTATCCCTAAATCTCTCAGAATGCCACCGCTTCCATATGTACCTAAGAGCCTGAGTTCCCTGTGATTCAGCTCAAAATATGACACTACCCTCACCCTCCTTCTCAGCTGTTTAAAAAGGCAATACTTATAACAAAGCAGGGAAGGGGGAAGAGGAGCAGGGAGAAAAAAAGAATATAGATCTACCACAGCAAAAAGGATGTAAAAAAAGGCCAGTTTTCCCATCACCCTTGTAAAATATCTTCATGCATTACCATGACATATCCCTCCCCCTTCATTAAACACACACACACACACACACACACACACACACACACACACACACACACACATGGAGGAGGGGGCTGTAGCTACCACCTCTTTATCATTCCCCAAAGAATCCACCCCTGTATTAGACACATAACCAGAATTGTGTGTTAGTGAATATGTTCATGCACAAACCTATTCAATCTTCTCATGTCTAGGTAAAGATCTCCAGTGACCCATCTGCTCTTTTACATGCCTACACTCCCATGTTAAAAAGGTATTATGCCCCTGAATGGTAAACACATATCACCTTTCCCTTGAACAAGTCACCTCGTTTAACTCTCCCCAGTGTTGCCCTATTCCCAAGGTCATGTCTCAGATACAGAAAAGAACTTTTCAGATCACTTTTGATGGCCCTCAGACAGCTATCTTGTGGTGCTCCTTGGACTGATGAATTAGCCTGCAGCAATGTGAAAGGGGGTAAGACAGTGAGACAAGATTTATGAGTTCCAGGTTTCTCTAGTATGACTCAAGTAATTCCCAAGACCAAATTATAGGCTATTGTGTGATGTCTCCACCATGAAGGGCATTTGTAAATATTTAGGATGGTTTTATACAACAAAGAATTATTAACATGAAAGCATAATAATGGCATGTAATATATACATTCTCAGATTATGTAGATAACGGAAAGTTTTTTTTTTTCATTTTAAATTGTGAGATATAATGCATGCACAGAAAAGAACATATTGAAAAGTATAAGCAAGGTTTTTGAAATATTTGGGGTTTTTAAGTTGTAACAGATATGTTCATTTTAAAGCAAGGTATATTTTTTTGCCTATTGACTGGGAAAACATAAAAAATATCATCTTGTGATATAAAGTTTTTGGGGTATGTATCAGAAAGTCTTAAAAAATGTGTACACACTTCTACTGGAATTCCACTTCCAGGAAGTTATCCCAAGGAAATAATCTGACCAATGTATAATTATTTAGTTACAGGGATTATTGCTATGTTTTTAAAAAATCATATCCCCAAAAAAAACAAAAATGTATCACAGAATCAATGAAATAAGTATAAAAGCCAATGTAAGATCTGGGAAGAAAAAAAAAGAAATGTATAGGCAGGGTTGACAAACATTTTCAGTATAGGGCTAGATAGTAACTATTTTAGTCTTTGTGGATCATTCAGCCTGTCACAGCTTTTCAACTCTGCAGTTATCGTGCAAAAGCCACTATAGAAAATATGTAAGTGAACAGGCATGGGACTGTTCCAATAATACTTTATTTACAAAAAACAGGCTGGATTTGGCCACCCTGGCCATAGTTTGCCCATACCCAGGGTAAAGAAAACTCACAAGGCAAATACATAAGCAATCACTAAGTCCAGAAAGAGTGCATAGCCAACATTCACAGGACTTAATTATAAGAGTAGTAGAAATTCAGAGGTTGACTTCTCAACCCCAGTAAGTCTTCTATGCCATGGTCAGGACCCTATGTGTGAAGGGGTAAGACCTGACACTTGGAATAAGGCTATCTGAGTTGATGCACTCAAGTATCTTGAAATCTTAGAATGCTCTGAGCCTTCTGGGCATGCAGAAGTAGCCTACTCTTCCCTGTAAAAGGCCAGTGCTGCCCCCCATGCTTGAAGATACTGAGACTTCTGCTTCACAAGTCAGCATGCGCCTTACTCAGGGTCCTCCCACACCTCCCCTCAGGTGACCAACAACTAACCCGGCCAGGGAAGTCCTAGACCTGTTAAGTGAAGAAAGGGACTGTGGGAAAAATAAGCTCCAGGACCTTGCCAACAAATACTGGTGAGAGCTGAAAGCGTATATATGGACCTGGATCCTCCAGGTACTAGATAAAGAGGCCAGGGTGAGCAGGTCGGTGAAACAGAAGCTTGGAAGAGGGAGAGTTTATCAATATGGGAGAACTCACCTGTCACACAGGATTTTAATATCCTGGCAAGGACCCTGAGAGACAAATCTAGTATGCTTCTAGAATTGCTCTTAGAAGCTTAGAAAAAGTGCCATTCACACTATGTAAAGTACAAATGCTGGAAATGCTGTGGAAAATGGTATAGGAAGGAATCAAAAGACCCAGAAGTGGGCATGCTAGAGGGAACATATTCTATAAGACCAGAAAACTCATCAGCTGACTACGTGTTGTAGGAGGGCCTGGAGGATGCTGCATTTACTAAAGTGATAAGAGAAGTGCTATTGAGAGGGTCACCAGCATCACCAAGAAGCTCAGTGGTGAATATCCTCCAGTGACAGCACTGCCATAGAAGAAGTTATTCAGAAATGGAGCTCAGAGCAGGAAATGGCTATGTAGTAGGTCTAGGCTTCGGTGTACACAGCCCTGCCACTTGGGCTATACAAGCTGGCTGACCTATTGGTATTAGAGGTATCTGTGGTGGGGAAAAATATGCTATGAGGGGAATTTGTGCTCTATTTCCCCACAACTCTATGCTCCGTTGTTCCAGAGGTCTTCATTCTCAGAGGGAGAGTGCTCCCACATGGACACAGAAAGAGTCCCATAAAACTTTAAGCTACGACTGCTGCCCATTCCCTTTGTGCTGCTTGTGCCAAGAGGGAAAGGAGTGAGTCAGAACACTGACCCCGACCATTAGGAGGAGGCAGGATTGCTGTTACACGATGGAGAAAGGAAGAACATGTTAGACACTGAGATGATCCACTTGGTGCTCCTGGGACTCTATTTTCCTGTCTTGACAGTAAATGGACAAGTATAGTGGCAATGACCTGAGAAGGACACAGTGACTAGGGGCTCAGACCACACAGGGTTGAAGGTCTGACTTACTTCACCAGGTGAGTCACCAAGATCAGTAAAGGAGCTAGCCAAAGACGAAGAGAATCTTTCTTTTCCCCTTGGTGAAATCTCTATTTTCCTACCTGGTATGTGAACAATGTGAACATGAGTCATAAAAGTCAGCTGCACTGAAACACTTCAGCCAGTTGTGGAAGAAGTAGAACATGGTTACCAGCTGTGACCTGGGAACCAGCTGTAGTGGAAGGTGCTATATATACTTCATCCCACTAGCCTACCTCTATTCCTCAGGAGAAGAGAACAACCAGAATCCTGGAAGAGTTGTTCTGGATGGAGTGGATTTATATGAAGGAGGTGGATCTGAGTAGTAGAAGAGGATAGAGTGCTACCCAGATCCCACTTCAGGACCAAGGCACTCGTTCCTCCAGCTGCTAGAAAGTCTGGGCTTTGCTGGCTTATAACTCATTCACTCTCCAGAAAATGCCTTCAGCCAAAAGAAGCTTCTTATCTGAAGTTACATGCTTTCCCTGGTGTCAGCCTACTTCTAATGGCTAGTCAGTGTGTGAACATAAATATCTGGACTCAACTGGGACAACTGTGAAAGGTGACTTCAGAACTAGATTTCCTAAGAGGATCAGCTGGAGATCAACTCCACCCAACCCTGCTTCTCTTACATTTTTAGAGGTGTTATGCCCCAAAACATTCCTTAATAAACTTCTTGCCACAAATCTCAGAGTCTCAGGGTCTGTTTCCTGGGGGACCCAACGTATAGATTTGTGTTTCTGGGCTCTCTATTCTGTTCCATTGGTTTACCTACCTTTGTGCTAATACCATACTCTGTTAATGACTATAGACTTACTATAATATTAGAACATGTCCCCTACCTTATTCTTCTTCAAGTCACTTGGCTATTTGGGCCCTTTGTAGTTTCATAGATCTTTTAGAATCAGCTTGTCAGTGTACAAAAAACGTCTCATTCTGATTTTGCTTGTGACTGCTTTGAACCTAATGGGTCAATGTTTAAAGAACTGACAGTTTTTAAAAAAAAAATATTGGGTCCTTCACCCAGTGAATTTGGTATATCTTTATTTAGGTCTTTCAAAGGTATCTTAGTAAAGTTTTTATCATTTTTGCCATAGAGGTTTTATGCATATTGTGTTAAGTTTACTCTCAGCTATCTGACTTTTTAAAAATATTTACTTATTTTATTTATTTAGGCTGCGCCGGGTCTTGGTTGCGGCATGCAGGATCTTTAGTTGTGGCATTCAGACTTCTTAGTTGTGGCAGCATGCGACTCGTAGTTGCAGCATGCGGACTCAGTTGCGGCAGGCATGTGTAATCTAGTTCGCCAAACAGGGATCACACCCGGGCCCCCTGCATTGGGAGCATGGGGTCTTACCCACTGGAACACCAGGAAGTCCCTCAGCTACCTGATTTTTTATGTTAATGAAAATGGCATCCTTCAAATTTAACTTTCCAACAATTTGTTACTTGCATATAGAAATATTTGATTTTTTGCATGATTTTACATCCATCAGACTTATTCATAATTTATAGGTTATATTGCATTTTCTACATATATACACTAACATCCACAATTATGATAGTTTGTTTCTTCCTTTGAAATTCATTTATTTATTTTTCTTGCTTTTTTTTTTTTTTTTTTTTTTACTTTTTATTTTATATTGGAGTATAGCCGATTAACAATGTTGTGATAGTTTCAGATGCACAGCAAAGGGACTCGGCTATACATATGCATGTACCCATTCTCCCCCAAACTCCCCTCCCATCCAGGCTGCCACATAACATTGAGCAGAGTCCCCTGTGCTATATAGTAGGTCCACTGGTTATCCATTTTTTTTTTAAGTTTATTTATTTATTTTTTTAATTAGTTTCTGCTTTATAACAAAGTGAATCAGTCATACATATACATCTGTTCCCACATCCCTTCCCTCATGCATCTCCCTCCCTCCCACCCTCCCCATCCCACCCCTCCAGGCGGTCACAAAGCACCGAGCTGATCTCCCTGTGCTCTGCGGCTGCTTCCCACTATCTATCTACCTTACGTTTGGTAGTGTATACACGTCCATGCCTCTCTTTCGCCTTGTCACAGCCCACCCTTCCCCCTCCCCATATCCTCAAGTCCATTCTCAAGTAGGTCTGCGTCTTCATTCCCGTTTTGCCCCTAGGTTCTTCATGACATTTTTTTTTAAATTCCGTATATATGTGTTAGCATACGGTATTTGTCTTTCTCTTTCTGACTAACTTCACTCTGTATGACAGACTCTAGGTCTATCCACCTCATTACAAATAGCTCAGTTTCGTTTCTTTTTATGGCTGAGTAATATTCCATTGTATATATGTGCCACATCTTCTTTATCCATTCATCCGATGATGGACACTTAGGTTGTTTCCAGCTCCGGGCTATTGTGAATAGAGCTGCAATGAACATTTTGGTACATGTCTCTTTTTGAATTATGGTTTTCTCAGGGTATATGCCCAGTAGTGGGATTGCTGGGTCATATGGTAGTTCTATTTGTAGTTTTTTAAGGAACCTCCATACCGTTCTCCATAGCGGCTGTACCAATTCACATTCCCACCAGCAGTGCAAGAGTGTTCCCTTTTCTCCACACCCTCTCCAGCATTTATTGTTTCTAGATTCCTTGATGATGGCCATTCTGACTGGTGTGAGATGATATCTCATTGTAGTTTTGATTTGCATTTCTCTAATGATTAATGATGTTGAGCATTCTTTCATGTGTTTGTTGGCAGTCTGTATATCTTCTTTGGAGAAATGCCTATTTAAGTCTTCTGCCCATTTTTGGATTGGGTTGTCTGTTTTTTTGCTATTGAGCTGCATGAGCTGTTTATAAATTTTGGAGATTAATCCTTTGTCAGTTGCTTCATTTGCAAATATTTTCTCCCATTCTGAGGGTTGTCTTTTGGTCTTCTTTATGGTTTCCTTTGCTGTGCAAAAGCTTTGAAGTTTCATTAGGTCCCATTTGTTTATCTTTGTTTTTATTTCCATTTCTCTAGGAGGTGGGTCCAAAAGGATCTTGCTGTGATTTATGTCATAGAGTGTTCTACCTATGTTTTCCTCTAAGAGTTTGATAGTTTCTGGCCTTACATTTAAGTCTTTAATCCATTTTGAGCTTATTTTTGTGTATGGTGCTAGGGAATGATCTAATCTCAAACTTTTACATGTCCCTGTCCAGTTTTCCCAGCACCACTTATTGAAGAGGCTGTCCTTTCTCCACTGTACATTCCTGCCTCCTTTATCAAAGATAAGTTGGCCATATGTGCGTGGGTTTATCTCTGGGCTTTCTATCCTGATCCACTGATCTATCTTTCTGTTTTTATGCCAGTACCAGACTGTCTTAATTACTGTAGCTTTGTAGTATAGTCTGAAGTCAGGGAGCCTGATTCCTCCAGCTCCGTTTTTCGTTCTCAAGATTGCTTTAGCTATTCGGGGCCTTTTGTTTTTCCAAACAAATTTTGAAATTTTTTGTTCTAGTTCTGTGAAAAATGCCATTGGTAGTTTGATAGGGATTGCATTGAATCTGTAGATTGCTTTCGGTAGTAGAGTCATTTTCACAATATTGATTCTTCCAATCCAGGAGCATGGTATATCTCTCCATCTATTTGTATCATCTTTAATTTCTTTCATCAGTGTCTTATAGTTTTCTGCATACAGGTCTTTTGTCTCCTTAGGTAGGTTTATTCCTAGATATTTTATTCTTTTTGTTGCGATGGTAAATGGGAGTGTTTTCTTGATTTCATTTTCAGATTTTTCATCATTAGTGTATAGGAATGCCAGAGATTTCTGTACATTAATTTTATATCCTGCTACTTTACCAAATTCATTGATTAGCTCTAGTAGTTTTTCGGTAGCATCTTTAGGATTCTCTATGTATAGTATCATGTCATCTGCAAACAGTGACAGCTTTACTTCTTCTTTTCCAATTTGGATTCCTTTTATTTCCTTTTCTTCTCTGATTGCTGTGGCTAAAACTTCCAAAACTATGTTGAATAAGAGTGGTGAGAGTGGGCAGCCTTGTCTTGTTCCTGATCTTAGTGGAAATGGTTTCAGTTTTTCACCATTGAGGACAATGTTGGCTGTGGGTTTGTCATATATGGCCTTTATTATGTTGAGGAAAGATCCCTCTATACCTACTTTCTGCAGGGTTTTTATCATAAATGGGTGTTGAATTTTGTCGAAAGCTTTCTCTGCATCTATTGAGATGATCATATGGTTTTTCTCCTTCAACTTGTTAATATGGTGTATTACATTGATTGATTTGCGTATATTGAAGAATCCTTGCATTCCTGGGATAAACCCCACTTGATCATGGTGTATGATCCTTTTAATGTGCTGTTGGATTCTGTTTGCTAGTATTTTGTTGAGGATTTTTGCATCTATGTTCATCAGTGATATTGGCCTGTAGTTTTCTTTCTTTGTGACATCCTTGCCTGGTTTTGGTATCAAGGTGATGTCGGCCTCGTAGAATGAGTTTGGGAGTGTTCCTCCCTCTGCTATATTTTGGAAGAGTTTGAGAAGGATAGGTGTTAGCTCTTCTCTAAATGTTTGATAGAATTCACCTGTGAAGCCATCTGGTCCTGGGCTTTTGTTTGATGGAAGATTTTTAATCACAGTTTCAATTTCAGTGCTTGTGATTGGTCTATTCATATTTTCTATTTCTTCCTGAGTCAGTCTTGGCAGGTTGTGCATTTCTAAGAATGTGTCCATTTCTTCCAGGTTGTCCATTTTATTGGAATAGAGTTGTTTATAGTAATCTCTCATAATCTTTTGTATTTCTGCAGTGTCAGTTGTTACTTCTCCTTTTTCATTTCTAATTCTATTGATTTGAGTCTTCTGCCTTTTTTTCTTGATGAGTCTGGCTAATGGTTTGTCAATTTTGTTTATCTTCTCAAAGAACCAGCTTTTAGTTTGGTTGATCTTTGCTATCGTTTCCTTCATTTCTTTTTCATTTATTTCTGATCTGATCTTTATGATTTCTTTCCTTCTGCTAGCTTTGGGGTATTTTTGTTCTTCTTTCTCTAATTGCTTTAGGTGCAGGGTCAGGTTGTTTACTCGAAATGCTTCCTGTTTCTTAAGGTGGGATTGTATTGCTATAAACTTCCCCCTTAGAACTGCTTTTGCTGCGTCCCATAGGTTTTGGGTCGTCGTGTCTCCATTGTCATTTGTTTCTAGGTATTTTTTAATTTCCTCTTTGATTTCTTCAGTGATCACTTCGTTATTGAGTAGTGTATTGTTTAGCCTCCATGTGTTTGTATTTTTTACACATCTTTTCCTGTAATTGATGTCTAGTCTCATAGCATTGTGGTCGGAGAAGATACTTGATACAATTTCAATTTTCTTAAAATTACCGAGGCTTGATTTGTGACCCAAGATATGATCTATCCTGGAGAATGTTCCATGAGCACTTGAGAAAAATGTGTATTCTGTTGTTTTTGGATGGAATGTCCTATAAATATCAACTAAGTCCATCTCGTTTAATGTATCATTTAAAGCTTGTGTTTCCTTATTTATTTTCATTTTGGATGATCTGTCCATTGGTGAAAGTGGGGTGTTAAAGTCCCCTACTATGAGTGTGTTACTGTCGATTTCCCCTTTTATGGCTGTTAGTATTTGCCTTATGTATTGAGGTGCTCCTATGTTGGGTGCATAAATATTTACAATTGTTATATCTTCTTCTTGGATCGATCCCTTTATCGTTATGTAGTGTCCTTCCTTGTCTCTTCTAATAGTCTTTATTTTAAAGTCTATTTTGTCTGATATAAGAATTGCTACTCCAGCTTTCTTTTGATTTCCATTTTCATGGAATATCTTTTTCCATCCCTTTACTTTCAATCTGTATGTGTCTCTAGGTCTGAAGTGGGTCTCTTGTAGACAGCATATATATGGGTCTTGTTTTTGTATCCATTCAGCCACTCTGTGTCTTTTGGTGGGAGCATTTAGTCCATTTACATTTAAGGTAATTATTGATATGTATGTTCCTATTCCCATTTCCTTAATTGCTTTGGGTTCGTTATTGTAGGTATATTCCTTCTGTTGTGTTTCTTGCCTAGAGAAGTTCCTTTAGCATTTGTTGTAAAGCTGGTTTGGTGGTGCTGAACTCTCTCAGCTTTTGCTTGTCTGTAAAGGTTTTAATTTCTCCATCAAATCTGAATGAGATCCTTGCTGGGTAGAGTAATCTAGGTTGCAGGTTTCTCTCCTTCATCACTTTAATTATGTCCTGCCACTCCCTTCTGGCTTGTAGGGTTTCTGCTGAGAGATCAGCTGTTAACCTTATGGGGATTCCCTTGTGTGTTATTTGTTGTTTTTGCCTTGCTGCTTTTAATATGATTTCTTTGTGTTTAATTTTTGACAGTTTGATTAATATGTGTCTTGGTGTATTTCTCCTTGGATTTATTCTGTATGGGACTCTCTGTGCCTCCTGGACTTGATTAACTATTTCCTTTCCCAAATTAGGGAAGTTTTCAACTATAATCTCTTCAAATATTTTCTCAGTCCCTTTCTTTTTCTCTTCTTCTTCTGGAACCCCTATAATTCGAATGTTGGTGCGTTTAATGTTGTCCCAGAGATCTCTGAGACTCTCCTCTGTTCTTTTCATTCTTTTTTCTTTATTTTGCTCTGCATCAGTTATTTCCACTATTTTATCTTCCACCTCACTTATCCGTTCTTCTGCCTCAGTTATTCTGCTATTGATCCCATCTAGAGTATTTTTCATTTCATTTATTGTGTTTTTAATCGATGCTTGATTCATCTTTAGTTCTTCTAGGTCCTTGTTAACTGTTTCTTGCATGTTGTCTATTCTATTTCCAAGATTATGGATCATGGAAATAGAATCTTGGATCAGCTTTACTATCATTATTCTGAATTCTTTTTCAGGTAGACTGCCTATTACCTCTTCATTTGTTAGGTCTGGTAGGTGTTTATCTTGCTCCTTCACCTGCTGTGTGTTTTTCTGCCTTCTCATTTTGCTTATGTTACTGTGTTTGGGGTCTCCTTTTTGCCGGCTGCAGATTCGTAGTTCCCGTTGTTTTTGGTGTCTGACCCCAGTGGCTAAGGTTGTTTCAGTAGGTTGTGTAGGCTTCCTGGTGGGGGGGACTAATTCCTGTGCTCTGGTGGTTGAGGCTCGATCTTGTCTTTCTGGTGGACAGGTCCACGTCTGGTGGTGTGTTTTGGGGTGCCTATGGCCTTATTATGTTTTTAGGTAGCCTCTCTGCTAATGGGTGGGGTTGTGTTCCTGCCTTGCTAGTTGCTTGGCATAGGGTAACCAGCACTGTAGCTTGCTGGTCGTTGACTGAAGCTGGGTGCTGGTGTTGGGATGGAGATCTCTGGGAGATTTTTGCTGCTTGATATTATGTGGAGCTGGGAGGTCTGTTGTGGACCCGTGTCCTGAAGTTGGCTCTCCCACTTCAGAGGCACAGCACTGGCTCCTGGCTGCAGCACCAAGAGCCTTTCATCCACCCGGCTCAGAGTAACAGGGAGAAAAAGTAGAAAGAAAGAATTAGTAGAAGAAAGAAAGAGAGAGGGAAAGAAAGGAAGAAGGGAAGAAAGGAAGGAAGGAAGGAAGGAAGAAAGAAAGGAGGGAGGGAGGGAGGGAGGAAGGATGGAAAGAAAGAAGGAAAGAAAGGAGGGAGGGAGGGAGAAAGGAAAGGAAGAAAGACAGGAGGGAGGGAGGAAGGAAAGAAAAAGAAAGTGGAAAGAAGAAGGGTGGGAGGGAGGAAAGAAAAAGAAAGAAGGAAAGGAGGAGCGGAGGGAGGGAGGGAGGAAGGGAGAGTAGGAAAAAAAGAAAGAGCAGGTAAAGTAAAATAGAATAAAGTATGAAATATAGTAGCGTTATTAAAATTAGAAAGTAATTATTGAAAAAAAAAAAAAACGGACCGATAGAACCCTGAGACATATGGTGGAAGCAAAGCTATACAGAGAGAATCTTACACAGAAGATTACACATACACATTCACAAAAAGAGAGCAGGGGGAAAAATCAAAAATCTTGCTCTCCAAGTCCACCTCCTCAATTTGGGATAATTCGTTGTAAAAAGAGGAAAAGGGCGAGAAGTCTGAAATCTTGCTCTCTAAGTCCACCTCCTTAATTTGGAATAATTCGTTGTAAAAAGAGGAAAAGGGGGGAAAGTCTTAAATCTTGTCCTCAAAGTCCACTTCCTCAATTTGGGATGATTCGCTGTCCATTCATGCACTCCACAGACGCAGGGCACATCAAATGGACCGTGGAGCTTTAATCCGCTGCCTCCGAGGCTGCACAGAGAGATCTCCCTGCCTCTGCTCTCACAGCTCCCGGGTCTCAGCCTTGGACCTGGCCCCGCCTCTGCGCGTAGGTCGCCGGAGGGCGTCCGTTCTTCGCTCAGACAGGACGGGTTTAAAGGAGCCGCTGATTCGGGGGCTCTGGCTCACTCAGGCAGAGGGGAGGGAGGGGCGCGCAGTGTGGGGCGGGCCTGCGGCGGCAGAGGCCGGCGTGACGTTGCAGCAGCCCGTGGCGCTCCGTGAGCTTTCCCGGGAAAGCCGTCCCCGGGTCTCGGGGACCCCAGCAGTGGCGGGGTGCACAGGCCCCCCGGAAGGCGGGGCGGACAGTGACCCGCGCTCGCACACAGGCCCCGCGGCGGCGGCGGCAGCGGCGGCGGCGGGCCGCGGCGGCGGCGGCGGCGGCGGCGGGCCACGGCGGGCGGGCGGCGGCGGCGGCGGCCCACGCCCGTCTCCGAGGTCCGTGCCTTACCCGCGGCTCGTGCCTGTCACCGGCGCTTCCCCAAGCAGCCCTCTTAATGCCCTCTCCTCGCGCACCAGGAAACAAAAGGGAAAAAAGTCTCTTGCCTCTTCAGCAGCTCCAGACCCTTTCCCCGGACTCCCTCCGGGCTAGCCGTGGTGCACTAACCCCTTCAGGCTCTCTTCCTGCCGCCAGCCCCAGTCCTCTCCCTGCGCTCTGACTGAAAGCCAATACCCGAGCCTCAGCTCCCAGCCCCGCCCGCCACGGCGGCCGAGCAGACAAGCCTCTCGGGCTGGTGTGTGCCTGAGGGCACCGGTCCTCTGTGCCAGAATCTCTCCGCTTTGCCCTCCGCACCCCTGTTGCTGTGCTCTCCTCCGCTACTCCGAAGCTTTCCCCCTCCGCCACCTGCAGTCTCCGCCCGCGAAGGGGCTTGTAGTGTGTAGAAACCTTCCCCCCTTCACGGCTCCCTCCCACTGGTGCAGGTCCCGTCCCTATCCTATTGTCTCTGTTTATTCTTTTTTTCTTTTGCCCTACCCAGGTATGTGGGGAGCTTCTTGCCTTTTGGGGGGTCTGAGGTCTTCTGTCAGCGTTCAGTAGGTGTTCTGTAGGAGTTGTTCCACGTGTAGATGAATTTCTGATGTATCTGTGGGGAGGAAGGTGATCTCCGCGTCTTACTCTTCCGCCATCTTCCTCCGGGGTCCTGAAGCATGTCCTTGCCTCCTATCACACTGGAATCCCATCAAGCCTTCAGGCTTCCTACCAGCTTACAGGATGGAATCTGCTGGCGTCTCCCCGCTTTTCCCCTCCATTAATGGCAGGGTCCCAATGTGTACTTGCGACCCATGCTTTTCTCAAACCAGTGCTTCTCCCGTTTAGCGCGCGCCAACCCCCCTCGCGGGCTCCTTGCAAAAGACTGGGTGGTCTATTTTTCTTGCTTTGATGTGCTAGGATCTCCAGAAAAATATTGAGTAGTGTTGAAAAAAGCTTAAGGCAATGGAGAATAGCATAAGATGCAGCCAGATTTTGTAAAGCCTTATAGGTCATAGTAATGAATTTGGATTTGTTTTTAATTAAAATTTGAAATTATTGATAGCCTTATATAGAGTAATCAGTTTAATATTTTTCAAAGATTACTAGAACTTCTGTGTGGATAATGAATTAAAGGAGAGTAGAGAGAGCCCCAATATATTTCATGGACACAGATACAAAAATCCTTTTAAAAAAAAAGTTTGCAAACAACAACAATGACCAAAATGTATAGATATGAAAGTTTTATCAGAAATGCAAAGGTTGGGCTTCCCTGGTGGCGCAGTGGTTGAGAGTCCGCCTGGCGATGCAGGGGACACGGGTTCGTGCCCCGGTCTGGGAAGATCCCACATGCCGCGGAGCGGCTGGGCCCGTGAGCCATGGCCGTTGAGCCTGAGTGTCCGGAGCCTGTGCTCCGCAACGGGAGAGGCCACAACAGTGAGAGGCCCGCGTAATGCAAAAAAAAAAAAAAAAAAAAAAAAAAAAAAAAAAAAGAAATGCAAAGGTAGCTTAAGTTAGAGAATATCTAAATATAATTTTTATATTACTATAAAAAGCATATGACCATGTCAAAAGAATCATAAAGAGCAAATTAAATGCCTACCAAGAATGTGTGTGTGTGTCTGTAAATTAAGCAAATTAGAAATAGAAGGCAACCACCTTAATCTAGTGAAAAGTTGCTACCAAAAACCTGTTATACATATCTATCCTAATGGCAAAATCTTAGAAATATTTCCTATAAGATAAGACAGGACAGTGTTGCCCACTAGTACTGCTTCTATTTATAACTGTCTTATACATCACAGGAACAGAAGAAAAATAAGTGGTGTAATGGTTGGAACAGGTGAACCAAGTCCATTATTATTTGCAGATGATATGGTCTTATATATAGAAAATCTAAAAGAATCCAAAGACAGAAAATTAGACATAACAAGAGAGTTTAACAAAGTGACCAGACATAAGATTGATATTAAAAATCAATTGCTTTTCTCTACTGTAACAAATGTTAGAGCTGCATGCTCAGTATAGTAGCCCCTAGCCAATATGCTATTAGACACTTAAATTGTGACTAATCCAAATTAAGATGAGCTGTAAGTGTAAAATATATATCAGATTGCAAAGACAGTATTTTAAAAAATGTAATGTATTTTATTAATAATATTTATAGAACCAAGTCAACATACAAAACTCAGTTGCATTTCTATACACTAGCAATAAACTAGCTAAAAATAATCAAATAAAACACTCCCATTTACAATAGCATCAAAAACAATAAAATATTGGGAATTCCCTGGTGGTCCAGTGGTTAGTACTCTGTGCTTTCACTGCCGAGGGTGCGAGTTCAATCCCTGGTTTGGGAGCTAAGATCCCACAAGCCACGAGGCCCAGCCAAAATAAATAAATAAATAAATAAATAAATAAATAAATACTTAGAAATAAGTTTAACCAAGGAGGTGAAAGATCTCTACACTGAAAACTATAAGACAGTGATGAAAGAAATTGAAGAGAACACAAATAAATGTAAGAATATCCCATGCTCATGGATCAGAAGAATTAATATTGTTAAAATGTCCATACTACCTAAAGCCATATAGATTTGATGCAATTTCTATCAAAATTTCAATAGCATTTTTCACAGAAATAGATAAAAACAATCCTAAAATTCATAGGGAACCACAAAAGACCCCAAATAGCGAAAGAAATCCTGAGAAAGAAGAACAAAGCTGGAGACATCACACTTCCTGATTTCAAACTATACTAATAAAGCTATAGTAATAATGACAGTATGGTACTGGCATAAAAACAGACACAGAGACTCATGGGAACAGAAACAAGAGCCCAGAAATAAACCCACATGTATATGATCAACTAATATTTGACAAGAGAGCCAAGAACACTCATGGGGCAAGGATAGTCTCATCAAAATAGGGTGTTGTGAAAACTGGATATTCACATGCAAAAGAATAAAATCGGACCCCCCTCTTACACTTCTCACAAAAGTTAACACAGAATGAAATAAGACTTAAGTGTAAGATCTGAAATCATAGGACTTCTAAACGAAATTATAGGAAAAAGCTTCCTGGCATGGCTTGGCAATGAGTTTTTGTATTGGACACCAAAGCACCAAGCAACAGAAGCAAAAATAAACCCATAAGACTATATCAAGCTAAAAAGCTTCTGCACCAGACACACAAAAATTAACAAAATAAAAAGACAACCTACTGAATGGTAGAAAATGTTTGAAGCCATATATCTGATGAGGGGTTAATGTCCAAAATGCATAAGAAGTCATACAATGCAACAGCAAAAAAAACAAACAAACAAACAAATAATCCACTTTAAAAATTGGAAAAGGGCCTGAAAAGATATTTTTTTCCAAAGAAGATATACATGGTCAACAGGTACACGAAAAGGTACTCAACATCACTAATCATGGAAGTGCAAATCAAAACTACAATGAGATATCACCTTACACTTGTTAGAATGGTTGTTATCAAAAAAAGAGAGAGTGAGAGAGATAAGTGTTGGCAAGGATATAGAGAAAAGGGAATCCTTGTGCCCTGTTGGTGGGAATGTAAGTTGGTGCAGCCACTATGGAAAACACTATGGATGTTCCTCAAAAAATTAAAAACAGAATTACCCTATAATGCAGAAATCCAACTTCTCTGTATACATCTGGAGAAAATGAATTCACTGTCTCAAAGAGATATCTGCACCTCCATGTTCATTGCAGCATTATTCAAAATAGCCAAGACATAGAAGCAACCTAAGTGTCCTTCAAAATTTAAATGAATAAGGAAAATTTGATATATGTACAGTGGAATATTATTCGGCTGTAATAAAGGAGAAAATCCTGCCATTTGCAACATGGATGAATCTTGAGGGCATTAACTAAGTAAAATAAGTCAGACAGAGAAAAACAAACACTATATGATCTCACTTATATGGACTGTACAAAAGCCAAATTCACAGAAAAGAAAAGGTAGCTTGGTGGTTGCCAGGGGCTGGGAAGTAGGGGAAATGGGGAGATGTTTGTCAAATGGTACAAGCTTCTAGTTATAAGGTACATAAGTTCTATGGACCTAATGTACAGCATGGTGACTGTAGTTAACAATACCATATTGTATACATGAAAGTTGCAAAGAGAGGAGATCTTAGATGTTCTCACTGCACAAAAAATAATGGTAACTATATGAGGTGATGAATGTGTTAACTAACCTTATTGTGGCAATCATTTCACAATATATACTTGTAGCAATCATCACATTGTACAACGTAAACTTACATGATGTTATAGGTCAAGAGTGGTGAGAGTGGGCAACCTTGTCTTGTTCCTGATCTTAGTGGAAATGGTTTCAGTTTTTCACCATTGAGGACGATGCTGGCTGTGGGTTTGTCATATATGGCCTTTATTATGTTGAGGAAAGTTCCCTCTATGCCTACTTTCTGCAGGGTTTTTATCATAAATGGGTGTTGAATTTTGTCGAAAGCTTTCTCTGCATCTACTGAGATGATCATATGGTTTTTCTCCTTCAATTTGTTAATATGGTGTATGACATTGATTGATTTGCATATATTGAAGAATCCTTGCATTCCTGGAATAAACCCCACTTGATCATGGTGTATGATCCTTTTAATGTGCTGTTGGATTCTGTTTGCTAGTATTTTGTTGAGGATTTTTGCATCTATGTTCATCAGTGATATTGGCCTGTAGTTTTCTTTCTTTGTGACATCCTTGCCTGGTTTTGGTATCAAGGTGATGGTGGCCTCGTAGAATGAGTTTGTGAGTGTTCCTCCCTCTGCTATATTTAGGAAGAGTTTCAGAAGGATAGGTGTTAGCTCTTCTCTAAATGCTTGATAGAATTCGCCTGTGAAGCCATCTGGTCCTGGGCTTTTGTTTGTTGGAAGATTTTTTATCACAGCTTCAATTTCAGTGCTTGTGATAGGTCTGTTCATATTTTCTATTTCTTCCTGATTCAGTCTTGGCAGGTTGTGCATTTCTAAGAATTTGTCCATTTCTTCCAGGTTGTCCATTTTATTGGCATAGAGTTGCTTAGAGTAATCTCTCATGATCTTTTGTATTTCTGCAGTGTCAGTTGTTACTTCTCCTTTTTCATTTCTAATTCTATTGATTTGAGTCTTCTCCCTTTTTTTTTGATGAGTCTGGCTAATTGTTTATCAATTTTGTTTATCTTCTCAAAGAACCAGCTTTTAGTTTTACTGATCTTTGCTATCGTTTCCTTCATTTCTTTTTCATTTATTTCTGATCTGATTTTTATGATTTCTTTCCTTCTGCTAACTTTGGGATGTTTTTGTTCTTCTTTCTCTAATTGCTTTAGGTGCAAGGTTAGGTTGTTTATTCGAGATGTTTCCTGTTTCTTAAGGTGGGATTGTATTGCTATAAACTTCCCTCTTAGAACTGCTTTTGCTGCATCCCATAGGTTTTGGGTCGTCGTGTCTCCATTGTCATTTGTTTCTAGGTATTTTTTAATTTCCTCTTTGATTTCTTCAGTGATCACTTCGTTATTAAGTAGTGTATTGTTTAGCCTCCATGTGTCTGTATTTTTTACAGCTCTTTTCCTGTAATTGATATCTAGTCTCATAGCATAGTGGTCGGAAAAGATACTTGATACAATTTCAATTTTCTTCAATTTACCAAGGCTTGATTTGTGACCCAAGATATGATCTATCCTGGAGAATGTTCCATGAGCACTTGAGAAAAATGTGTATTCTGTTGTTTTTGGATGGAATGTCCTATAAATATCAATTAAGTCCATCTTGTTTAATGTATCATTTAAAGCTTGTGTTTTTTTTTATTTAGTTTCATTTTGGATGATCTGTCCATTGGTGAAAGTGGGGTGTTAAAGTCCCCTACTATGAGTGTGTTACTGTCGATTTCTCCTTTTATGGCTGTTAGTATTTGCCTTATGTATTGAGGTGCTCCTATGTTGGGTGCATAAATATTTACAATTGTTATATCTTCTTCTTGGATGGATCCCTTGATCATTATGTAGTGTCCTTCTTTGTCTCTTCTAGTAGTCTTTATTTTAAAGTCTATTTTGTCTGATATGAGAATTGCTACTCCAGCTTTCTTTTGGTTTCCATTTGCATGGAATATCTTTTTCCATCCCCTTACTTTCAGTCTGTATGTGTCTCTAGGTCTGACGTGGGTCTCTTGTAGACAGCATATATATGGGTCTTGTTTTTGTATCCATTCAGCCAATCTGTATCTTTTGGTGGGAGCATTTAGTCCATTTACATTTAAGGTAATTATCGATATGTATGTTCCTGTTCCCATTTTCTTAGTTGTTTTTTTTTTTTTTTTTTTTTTTTTCTTTTTGCGGTATGCGGGCCTCTCACTGTTGTGGCCTCTCCCGTTGCGGAGCACAGGCTCCGGATGCGCAGGCCCAGCGGCCATGGCTCACGGGCCCAGCCGCTCCGCGGCATATGGGATCCTCCCAGACCGGGGCACGAACCCGTATCCCCTGCATCGGCAGGCGGACTCTCAACCACTGCGCCACCAGGGAGGCCCTTCTTAGTTGTTTTGGGTTCGTTATTGTAGGTCTTTTCCTTCTGTTGTGTTTCTTGCCTAGAGAAGTTCCTTTAGCATTTGTTGTAAAGCTGGTTTGGTGGTGCTGAACTCTCTCAGCTTTTGCTTGTCTGTAAACATTTTAATTTCTCCATCAAATCTGAATGAGATCCTTGCTGGGTAGAGTAATCTTGGTTGCAGGTTTTTCTCCTTCTTCACTTGAATTATGTCCTGCCACTCCCTTCTGGCATGTAGAGTTTCTGCTGAGAGATCAGCTGTTATCCTGATGGGGATTCCCTTGTGTGTTATTTGTTGTTTTTGCCTTGCTGCTTTTAATATGATTTCTTTGTGTTTAATTTTTGACAGTTAATCAATGAATTTGGTAAAGTTGCAGGATACAAAATTAATGCACAGAAATCTCTGGCATTCCTATATACTAATGATGAAAAATCTGAAAGTGAAATCAAGGAAACAGTCCCATTTACCATTGCAACAAAAAGAATAAAATATCTAGGAATAAGCCTACCTAAGGAGACAAAAGACCTGTATGCAGAAAATTATAAGACACTGATGAAAGAAATTAAAGATGACACAAATAGATGGAGAGAGGTACCATGTTCTTGGATTGGAAGAATCAACATTGTGAAAATGACTCTACTACCCAAAGCAATCTACAGTTTCAATGCAATGCCTATCAAACTACCACTGGCATTTTTCACAGAACTAGAACAAAAAAATTCACAAATTGTATGGAAACACAAAAGACCCCGAATAGCCAAAGCAATCTTGAGAACGAAAAATGGAGCTGGAGGAATCAGGCTCCCTGACTTCAGACTATACTACAAAGCTACAGTAATCAAGACAGTGTGGTACTGGCACAAAAACAGAAAGATAGATCAAGGGAACAGGATAGAAAGCCCAGAGATAAACCCACGCACATATGGTCACCTTATCTTTGATAAAGGAGGCAGGAATGTACAGTGGAGAAAGGACAGTCTCTTCAATAAGTGGTGCTGGGAAAGCTGGACAGGGATATGTAAAAGTATGAGATTAGATCACTCCCTAACACCATACACAAAAATAAGCTCAAAATGGATTAAAGACCTAAATGTAAGGCCAGACACTATCAAACTCTTAGAGGAAAGCATAGGCAGAACACTCTATGACATAAATCACAGCAAGATCCTTTTTGACCCACCTCCTAGAGAAATGGAAATAAAGACAAAAATAAACACATGGGACCTAATGAAATTTAAAAGCTTTTGCACAGCAAAGGAAACCATAAACAAGGCCAAAAGACAACCCTCAGAATGGGAGAAAATATTTACAAATGAAGCACCTGACAAAGGATTAATCTCCAAAATTTATAAGCAGCTCATGCAGCTCAATAACAAAAAAACAAACAACCCAATCCAAAAATGGACAGAAGACCTAAATAGACATTTCTCCACAGAAGATATACAGGTTGCCAACAAGCACATGAAAGGATGCTCAACATCTTTACTCATTAGAGAAATGCAAATCAAATCTACAATGAGATATCATCTCACAACAGTCCGAATGGCCATCATCAAAAAATCTAGAAACAATAAATGCTGGAGAGGGTGTGGAAAAAAGGGAACACTCTTGCACTGCTGGTGGGAATGTGAATTGGTACAGCCGCTATGGAGAACGGTATGGAGGTTCCTTAAAAAACTACAAATAGAACTACCATATGACCCAGCAATCCCACTACTGGGCATATACCCTGAGAAGACCATAATTCAAAAAGAGACATGTACCAAAATGTTCATAGCAGCCCTATTTACAATAGCCCGGAGATGGAAACAACCTAAGTGTCCATCATCGGATGAATGGATAAAGAAGATGTGGCACATATATACAATGGAATATTACTCAGCCATATAAAGAAATGAAATTGAGCTATTTGTAATGAGGTGGATAGACCTAGAGTCTGTCATACAGAGTGAAGTAAGTCAGAAAGAGAAAGACAAATACTGTATGCAAACACATATATATGGAATTTAAGAAAAAAAATGTCATGAAGAACATAGGGGTAAGACAGGAATAAAGACACAGACATACTAGAGAATGGACTTGAGGATATGGGGAGGGGGAAGGGTAAGCTGTGACAAAGTGAAAGCGCGGCATGGACATATATACACTACCAAACGTAAGGTAGATAGCTAGTGGGAAGCAGCCGCATAGCACAGGGAGATCAGCTCGGTGCTTTGTGACCGCCTGGAGGGGTGGGATAGGGAGGGTGGGAGGGAGATGCAAAAGGGAGGGGATATGGAAACATATGTATATGTATAACTGATTAAATTTGTTATTAAAAAAAACTGATGAATTACTAGAAACAACCATTTCAGAACTCTGGAAATTAACTAAAGGTATACAAGTTGAGAAACATTTATTCAAGAAAAACTACTGAGCCTCGGTAAGAACAATAGGTTCTGTGACATTTTAACTTGGAACTTGTTCCATCCTCACTTTCCCCGACTCAGCAACATGGTATTATAGGCCTTGCTGGTGCCAGAAGGGATTGATATGATTTGGAGTTCCAAGGAAAATCTCCATGTCCACAGCTCTGTTCAAAACAATAGTGCTTGGTAGCAAACAGTCAAAGGCCAACATGGAAGCTGCCTAAGGCTGTAATAACAATTGAGGCAAGCAAGAGACCAGCCAAACCTTTAAAATGGAGGGAATAAGACAGTTGAAATAAGGATATGAAAACTCTGACTTTTTCCTGCTGATTTGGAACGCTGTGCACATGGGTAGGCCCTACATTTACACACAGGAAACACCAGAGAGGACCCCAGTCTACTGTTCATATCTGACTGACATTTAGACCCTGTGCAAGCAAGAAGTGAAAGCCCAGGCAGACTTGTTAACTCCCTGAATTTTGAATGCATTTCCTAACCCATACATAGATCACCTTTGCACTGAATGGAAGCCTAACCAACTCAAAGTGATAGAGTAGGGTAATTAAATGGTTAATTTGAATATCCCACTGGAGGATTGAAGACAGAGAGAGAATTTTAAGGGAGTCTGCAAGACTGTTGTAAGCTAATGACCATGCAAGAAAAGAATCCAGTAACCTAGCAACAATCTACACTCCTTGAAGGAAGACCAGGCACATTCAAGCACCAGGCACATTCAAGCCACAAGTCCTGATAATTAAAAAGCAAGACAGTAGATATGGGTTCTGAATCTTGTTACATGAATTCAGGGAGTTAATGGTTCTTGAAGAGTAGCATTTCTGCATGTGGCCAAGGCAGGAATATAGGTGAAAGGGGAAAAAAAACTAGGTGAAAGGGGACATTATACTGAAACCTGATATGAAGTACCATATTTTAGTATATGTCACCACCCCTCTGCTAATATACATATGTTTAACTAGTACCATGACAGTCCCATTTAGACCATATAGGGCCAAAGGAGGAACTAATGATGTAAGCCTTGATAGCTACCACAAAATGAGGAAGAAGGTGGTCGTCTCCCCTCCCCACTTTTTCTTTGATTATAAAAACATAGCCTGCTTTGTTCTTGGGGCTGCTGTGCTCCCTTGCCTGCCCATTTGTCAAGCATCCTATGCTAATAAGCTCACTCTTTGCCAAACATTTTGCCTCACACTGAATTCTTTCTGCATTGAGAAAAAAGAACCTGAGCTTCAATAAGTCCTGACACCAGGTGAGCAGTTTCAATTAAAAGACAGTGGGTTTGAGTCCTCTCCTCATGGGTTCAAGTCCCTATCTGAGTTTTGGTTGAGTTCAAGTCACATTCAAGAAGGAGTGTGGTTTCAGCAGCATTCAATCTGACTGACTACTAAGCTATGCTGACCCAAGGTAATCCCTAGGAAGCCAGAAATGACAACAACCCCAGGAGGTGGTATCAGAACAATATATTATCTAAAATGTCCAGTTGTCAACAACAAAAATAAGACGTGCAGATAAACTGGAAAGTGTGGCTATACACAGGATAAAAAGGCAGTCAATAGAAACTGTCCCTAAGGAAGCCCAGATATTGGGTACAATTCATAGAGACATCAAATAAGTATTAGAAATATGTTTAAGTGAAACCATATTTAAAGAGTTAAATGAAAGCTTGACAAAAAATTCACACACACACACACGACCAAATAGAAATTCTGGAGTTGAGAAGTAAAATAACTGAAATGAAAATTTTACTAGAGGGGCTCAACAGCACAATTGAGGCTGCAGAAGAAAGGATCAGCTGAATTTGGTGTAGATCAATGTAGATTATTCAGTCTAAAGAACAGAAAGTTAAGGGATGAAAAAAAAATAATGAATGGAGTCTCAGAGACTTGTAGGATACCATTCAGCATATCAACCAACGTGTAATGAAAGTCCCAGAGGAGAAGCAAGAGAAAAAAGGGCAGAAAAAATATTTGAAGAAATAGTGGTTGAAATTTCTCAATCTGATGAAAAACATTAATCTACACACCCAAGAGTCAATGAAATTCAAAGAGGATATAATCAATGTTACAACACTTTGACACATCACTGTCAGACTGCCAAAGGACAAAGAGAGAATCTTGAAAGTGTGTGGAGTATCTTTTGATGTGCTTCTCAGTCATTTGTATATCTTCCTTGGAAAAAATGTCTATTCAGATCCTTCACCCATTTTTTAATTGGGTTATTTGCCTTTTTATTATTGAGTTGTAAGAGTTCTTTACATATTCTATATACAATGCCCTTATCAGATATATGATCTACCAATATCTTCTTCCATTCTGAGATTGCCTTTTCACTTTCTTGATAGTGTCCTTTGAAGCACAAATGCTTTTAGGTTTGATGAAGCCCAATTTATTTTCTTTTATTGCTTATTCTTTTGATATCATGTCTAAGGATATATTGCCAAATCTGAGATCCTGAAGATATACCCCCATGTTTTCTTTTAAGAGTGTTATAGATTTAGCTCTTAGCATTTAGGTCTTTGATACATTTTGTGTTAATTTTTGTATAAGTTATGAGGTAAAGGTCCAATTTTATTCTTTTACATGTGGTAATCTAGTTGTTCCAACATCACTTATTGAAATAATTACTCTTTCTCTATTGAATGGCCTTGATGCCCTTGTCAAAAATCAGTTGAGTATGGACCTATGAGTTTCTGAATGCTCAGTTCTATTCTACTGTTTTAGATATCTACCTGTATGCCTTTACCCTTCCCCCATCTTCATTACCATTGCTTTGTAGTAAGTTTTATATGGAGAAATATGGATCCTCCAACTTTTTTTTCAGGCTTGTTTTGGCTATTCAAGGTCCCTTGCAATTCTACATGAATTATAGGATCAGCCTGTCAGTTTCTACAAAGAAGCCAGCTGGGATTTTGATGCGGATTCCATTGCATCATTAGATTAATTTGGGGAGTACTGTCATCTTAACAATACTGTTCATCTTCTGATGAACATGGGGTATTTTTCCATTTATTTAGACCCTCTAATTTCTTTCAATGATATTTTGTTATTTTCAGTATACAAGTCTTCCACAAAAACTGTGCAATTTGCACCTAAGAATTTGATTCCTTTCAGTGTTATCATAAATTGAATTGTTTTCTTATTTTCATTGTTAGATTATTCATTTAAGGTGCATAGAAATACAATTGATTTTTATTTATTGATCTTGTATCCTATGACCTTGCTGGACTCATTTATTAGTTTTAATAATGCTTTATTGGATTCCTTGAGATTTTCTGTACATAATTTCATGTCATCTGTGAATGGATATAGTTCTACTTCTTCTTATTCAATACAGATGCCTTTTATAACTTTTCCCTGTCTAAATTGCCCTGACTAGAACATTCAGTACAATGCTGAAGGAAAATGATGTGCACAGACATCCTTGTCTTGTTCCTGACATTAGGTAGAAATCATCCAGTCATTTACCATTCAGGATCATGTTAACCATGAATTTTCATAGGTGCTCTTTATCAGGCTGAGGATGTTTCCCTGTATTCGTAGTTTCCTTCTATTTATTTATTTATTTATTTAGTTAGTTAGTTATTTATGGCTGCATTTGTTCTTCATTGCTGCTCATGGGCTTTCTCTAGTTGTGGCGAGTAGGGGCTACTCTTCGCTGTGGTGTGCAGGCTTCTCATTGCGGTGTCTTCTCTTGTTGTGGAGCATGGGCTCTAGGCACATGACCTTCAGTAGTTGTGGCTCACGGGCTCTAGAACGCAGGCTCAATAGTTATGGTGCATGAGCTTAGTTGCTCCACAGCATGTGGGATCTTCCTGGACCAGGACTGGAACCCATATCTCCTGCATTGGCAGGCAGATTTTTAACCACTGCACCACAATGGAAGCTGTATTCATAGATTCTTGAGTGCTTTTATCACATTGAATTTTGTCAAATGCCTGTGTCTACTGAAATGATTAAGTGGTTTTTATCCTTTATTCTATTGATATGATGCATACCCTTTTCTCCTCAAATAATTTTAAAAACAACTGCATAAAACAATAATTATAGTGCTCACTTCAGCAGCACGTATCCTGAAACGATTATAAAACATTGTTGGGCTCATAATGTTAAAGATATACTTTACATGAAAATAGCACAAAGGGGGGAGTAGGAAGAGAAACATATTTGAACAGTTTCTGTGTAATATTGGAATTAAGTTAACATTAATCTGAAATTGTTTTTTAACTTAAAATGCATATTTTATTCCTCACTTGAAAATATCTGTTTAACACAAAAGAAGAAAGTAAAAGAGGACAGAGGCACAAAAAAAGATATGAGATATATCCAAAACAAATAACAGGAACACCCCACCCCCACCTCAGTCAAAGCCTCCGCCAGGCAGCACAGGTCCTGGTGACCTGCGTGCTGCCCCCGACAAAGCCTCCTTTGGCCATGCAGGCCCCAGTGGGCTGTGAGCCATCCCCCTCCAAAGCCTCCTTTGGCCATGCAGGTCCCAGTGGGTTGTGCCGTCCCCTGTGGCCATGCCCATGGGAGACTGCACCCCAGATGGCTTACACTAGCACACATGCTCCAGGCCAGCTTCAGGAGCAGAAGCTGGTGAGAGGAACACACGCAGAGGTGGGGCCGACAAAGCAGGTCCAGAGACCTACCTAGAGGTCTTTCAGGGCCTCCTGGGGAGTCAGGGGTTGACTGTAGCTCTCTGTGGGGGCAAGGACAATAATAGCGGAGGCACCAGGGAAATTTTTACATTTTAATTTTTTTTATCTTTTAATTTTATTATTTTTAAAATATATTTATTTCTAATTTTTTGAACATAATCATATAACGCTTTTAATAAAGGCAAATAATATAAGACAACAGGAGCAAGATAATTCAAAGAAACATCTAGGAACAAGATTCCCAATGTCCTTATTTGCCTGAAGACATGATTCATCATCTCTGAATGAAACTGCTGTTATTTGTGCTGATGTACATGTGCTTGTAGAAACTTGGTTTCAGGAGAGGTCAGGCAGAAGTTTCCTACAGAGTCTAGTCACCTAGTGAAGATAGGATATCTAACTGATTACCTCAAGTGAAAATTATCAATAAACAAATTAGTCATACGTTCCAATCAGGAATTCTTTTTTTTTTACAACTTTATTACAAGTTTATTGGAGTATAATTGCTTCACAATGGTGCATTAGATTCTGCTTTATAACAAAGTGAATCAGTTATACATATACATATGTTCCCATATCCCTTCCCTCTTGCATCTCCCTCCCTCCCAACCTCCCTATCCCACCCCTCCAGGTGGTCACAAGGCACGGAGCTGATCTCCCTGTGCTATGTGGCTGCTTCCCACTAGCTATCTACCTTACGTTTGGTAGTGTATATATGTCCATGCCACTCTCTTGCTTTGTCCCAGCTTACACTTCCCCCTCCCCATATCCTCAAGTCAGTTCTCAAGTAGGTCTGTGTCTTTATTCCTGTCTTACCCCTAGGTTCTTCATGACATTTTTTTTTCTTATATTCCATATATATGTGTTAGCATACGGTATTTGTCTTTCTCTTTATGACTTACTTCACTCTGTATGACAGACTCTAGGTCTATCCACCTCATTACAAATAGCTTAATTTCATTTCTTTTTATGGCTGAGTAATATTCCATTGTATATATGTACCACATCTTCTTTATCCATTCATTGGATGATGGAGCCTTAGGTTGTTTCCATCTCTGGGCTACTGTAAATAGAGCTGCAATGAACATTTTGGTGCATGACTCTTTTTGAATTATGGTTTTCTCAGGGTATATGCCCAGTAGTGGGATTGCTGGGTCATATGGTAGTTCTACTTGTAGTTTTTTAAGGAACCTCCATACTGTTCTCCATAGTGGCTTTACCAATTCACATTCCCACCAGCAGTGCAAGAGTGTTCCCTCTTCTCCACACCCTCTCCAGCATTTATTGTTTCTAGATGTTTTGATGATGGCCATTCTGACTGGTGTGAGATGATATCTCATTGTACTTTTGACTTGCATTTCTCTAATGATTAATGATGTAGAGCATTCTTTCATGTGTTTGTTGGCAGTCTGTATATCTTCTTTGGAGAAATGCCTATTGAAGTCTTCTGCCCATTTTTGGAATGGGTTGTTTGTTTTTTTGTTATTGAGCTGCATGAGCTGCTTATAAATTTTGGAGATTAATCCTTTGTCAGGTGCTTCATTTGCAAATATTTTCTCCCATTCTGAGGGTTGTCTTTTGGTCTTGTTTATGGTTTCCTTTGCTCTGCAAAAGCTTTGAAGTTCCATTAGGTCCCATTTGTTTATTTTTGTTTTTATTTCCATTTCTCTAGGAGGTGGTTCAAAAAGGATCTTGCTGTGATTTATGTCTTAGAGTGTTCTGCCTATGTTTTCCTCTACGAGTTTGATAGTTTCTGGCCTTACATTTAGAACTTTAATCCATTTTGAGCTTACTTTTGTGTATGGTGTTAGAGAGTTAAGTGTCAAGACACTTTTTAAGAGGGACCTCATAAAAATGGAAAAGTATTTCTCATTTGATGTAGGTATTTTTTATGAAATTGCCATGACTATCTTTTGAAATGGATTTTATTACTTGAAAAACTTTATTTTTTTTACCTAGAGTTTGATGAAGAGATGCTAAGTAATACTGAAGAATTTATAGATAGTATTATGCACTTCAACAAATCAAATTGGAAGGTCAATTCTCAGTTATCAATTTTATGCCAACACATGTTCAGTATAGTGGGTCATAATGCTGATTATGAGAGTCTTTTTTCACTAAAGAATAGTAGTGGACAAAAGAATGAAATAAGGGACTTCCCTGGCCGTCCAGTGGTTAAGACTTCCCCTTGCTATTCAGGGGTTGCAAGTTCAATCCTTGGTCGGGGAGCTATGATCCCACATGCCTTGCAGCCAAAAAAAAAAACAAAAACAGAAGCAGTATTGTAACAAATTCAATAAAGACTTTAAAAATAGTCCACATTAAAAAAACTTTAAAAAAATGAAAGGTTATGTACAATTTAAATGGAACACAGATTATAACTGCATTAAATGTCTAAGCAAATTCTACAAAACCAGGAACTGTTGAGATCCAAACCATCAGGGAAACATAATTAAAGAGATGTAATTTAGATATGTAGAGTTTGTTTCAGATAAACAATAAATTATTTTGTAGTAGAAGTATGTCCCATGTAATCTTTCTTTTATTTTAATATATGTAGTTGATTCTCGTTATTTGCAGGAATTAGGTTTTATAATGTTGCTGAAAACACTGAATTGGTGACTAGTTACTCATCACTCCTAGGAGAAATAAGGTTGGGTTTCTGTGAGCCTCTGGTTCACAATACTTTCATCAGCCAATCAGCCCATAATTTTTGAAATGTGGTTTTCTGTTTACAAATACCTCATCTAGGGCTTCCCTGGTGGCGTAGTGGTTGAGAGTCCGCCTGCCGATGCTGGGGACACGGGTTCATGCCCCGGTCCAGGAGGATCACACATGCTGTGGAGCGGCTGGGCCCGTGAGCCGTGGCCGCTGTGTCTGCGCGTCCGGAGCCTGTGCTCTGCAACGGGAGCAGCCACAACAGTGAGAGGCCAGCGTACCGCAAACACAAACAAACAAACAAACAAACCTTATCTAATAAACCTTGTTGATTCATTAACATTCACCTCATGACCAAAAGCACTATTACTCATGTCTGAATGAAGCTTATCTAACATTCATATTTTCTCCATAAGGTGCATGATAACTTTCTTGCTTTTAGAAACACTACATAGCACTTCAGCACCTCACTTAGGGGCCATTTAAAACAGGGAAGTCACCAATAAAAGGCACAAAAATGTACTATTAAATAGACTGTGAAAAAGACACTTCTTTTCAGTATGAGAACTGGAAAAGAAGGCAGAGCATTGCCTTGCTTGACTTCAGCTGGGAATGTACACATTGAGAAATTTTTTGCTGCTGTGCTCATGCCCATGAATAAGCATGAAGGCACTATGAGTATTGATTTGGGGGGTTACAAATAAATTTTAATGAGTAGCTGAATCCATCAATAATGAGGATTGGTTATATATAAGTATTAATTTGTATGACCTATTTCCACAATACATTTAGAAGAAAAGTTACAACATGAAACTTAACTAAAACTTTAGAAGCATTCCCTTTACAAACAGGAATAAGGCAAGGATGTCCCTTATTGTTGCTTCTAAGAGAGAGAAGGTGGTGAAACAGAATAAAGAACATAGCCCTTTGGGTCCAGGAAAAAACCCTCACTGGTGGTGAACTGGGATGAGGTTCAGATGGAGGTGAAACATCAGCTTATGCAATAGCTGGAGGCACTTGAATAGTATGGGGACAATTGCAGTTGTAAGAGTTATTGAGTTGTCTGCCTTTGGTCAGTTGTTTTAAAAGCTCTGAAAACGGAAACTGAGAAGATCAGGTCAGCCAGCTGTCAACTTAAGGCACACTATTGACTCAGCTGTCTCCTGTAGCCACAGGGAAGACTGTGTTGAAAATTAGACCCAGGGCAACAAAGCTACAAAGTAAACTGAGTGCATAGCCTAAATGGTCTCCTAGGCTAAAGTTCAGAACTCTGAGAAGCACGTCTCTAGTGTATTTAATATATTGTCTTTCCAATCCACTCTCTAACATTTATTTAAATATATACGTATCCTCGAAAACATGTGGTGTAGTTGCAGTTTTAAAATATCTGCCTAAATGATATTGTTTTATAAATCACATTTTCTTCTTCATTCAGCATTAACTTTTTAGGTCTATTTATATTGCTATATGTCAATTTAGCATAAATTTAGCAAAATTGTTCATTGCTTTTAACTAATGTGTAGTATATATCCATTTTACTTATATCCATTCCCCTAGTTGAGTCCTAAGGAGATGAAAGCCAGTAAGAAATTATCTGTGATAAGAAATGATTGGGACCTTCAGAATTGTGAATTCTGATACAAAATTTCAGTTATTTTTGTTTCTGTGCTGTTCCCACCCTCTGGTATTCTCAAAATTTTAAGCCTATTCCTCATAAAAGGTACCTAGTCTTTGGAGAATCAAGGAGAAGACTGTGTCAATACTTGGTACAAAATGTTATGAAGCAAGGACAGCAACTGCAGATGAGATGGTATAAGGGAACTGAGGGGTAGAGCCAGGAATGGGAATTTAGAGTGAGAGGTGACAGGAAGCCACCAGAGAAGTTAACACCTCTATAGAAATCATCAGAATACTCTGAAGGATACTGTACTTCCTACAATTACATGAAATAGGAGCTTGATATTTATACATTAAAATAAAAGGTAACCCCAGAAGATTTGGAGACAAATATATATTACATGTTTTCATATGCTTATGTAGGATTCTACAATATTCATAGGAAATTTAGAACTTAGGAATTTACTTAGGCAAATATATTTTCCCTTCAGTGGTTTCACTGGATGGCTGGTAGTTGAGACTATTGGTAGCAGGTGTTGAGAAACTAATTTATTAACCTAGTTCCAAAGCCCTTTCATTAGAGGTAGTGAAAATTGACAAGGAGATTGGAAAGATCAGCTTATCCTATTCCCAAAAGAACCTCTGAATTAAATCACTCCTGGCACCCCTCCATTCCCCACCTTTGATACACTGCAAAGTGCACTGTGTATCAGGGAATGTTTCTGGCACTGTTTGATGATTAGATCCTGCTTCATGGTGTGCTGTGTGACTCTCCTCACAACCAGTCTCAGGAAATATTGGAGAAACCTGGGATGTTATCCATCTTAGGCAGCATGGGATGCATGGGAGACCCTTTGTGACTTGCCGTTGAACAGTGAATAAGGCACCCTGGGACCTTTGATGACCTTGGTGTGCTGGAGATAAACTGAGTCATTGTTTCATCATGAGGAGCCCTTGATGATATATCACCTTGAAAAGTGCTTTTTTTAAGACGAACTCCTTTGATCTTGCTGAAAGATGAACTCAGCCTGGTTTCCCTAATGACTAAGTAAAGTAAGTTGCTTTGTACTTTGCTGTATGAGTTGAAGCAGCCAGTAGAACGGGTTAAACACAAGAGCTTTGGAGCAAGTAAGTCCTGAGATTGAATCTCGGTTCTGGTGCTTGATAACTTGACTGCAAGCAAGTAACCAATGATCACTTTACAGTGTTGTTTAGATTATTAAATGAGATCATGTATACAAAGTAGTTAGCACATCATGAGTATTTAATTGATAGCTAAAAACACAAAAAATCTAATTAAATACAGATTGGTAATTATCAGTAATAGCAACTTAGAAATTATAAACCCATAAAGGTTTATACCTTTGTAAAGATTTCTCCATATAGCTGACAGTCTTTTGTTAAACGTAATTTACACAACAATTTAGACTTTTACTCTGGAACTCTGCTTTCAGAGGTGACTGTTTCCTATATCTGAAGTTAAACTTGTAGAATGTCTGTGCTAGAATATATGATAAGAATATTCCTCTGGTTGCTCTTCAAAGCTAAGATTTTCTTTATATATGGTTTAGCTTAAGGATTTCTTAGACATACTTGTTCTTGTGTTAAGACAAAGTTACCAGATTAGACAGTTTTTAGGGTGTTAGTAGTAGATTCTGAGAAATTAGACAGACTTTTTATTAAATCCTCTGATACAAGGTATTCATTTTCCAGGTAACTGACTTAATAGAAAGGGTTAAGGTGCCAGGTAAGATTATTAAGCCAACTGGCCCAGGGATTCTGGGAGTAAATTTCAACCTTTGATTTAATCCAACTTAACCCAACTGAGCAAAACAACCAAAAGCAGCTTCCATAAACAACCTACAAATATGTACTGGGTTGTACCACTGAGATACCAAAGAGAGTATAAATCAGGTCCTTGTCTCCAGTCAAAGCACATAAGCCACAGAGAGTAAATAGGAGCACCATACATGTCGACCTCCTCCTGATCATGACACACTTTCAAATATTAGACCTTAATATTTAAGTGGCAGACAAACTTGAATATTCAAAATGACACTAAAATAAGATAGCAGCAACTACAAAGCAGACTCCACTACTGGGTAACGTTGTTTTGTGATGTCTATAAATCCCTCTGTAGGGGGCCTTTCCACTTGGCTGTCTTTTAACTTTATATTGTTGTTTGAGCAAAACTGTGCACTGTCCTGACCACATTCTCTTTTAGCCTCACAAGACAAAGATCCTTCATGTGCCAGGAAAAAAGGGGAACTTTTCTTTGCTGCCAGCTTAATTTATGCCTCTATATGCCTCAAGCTGAGTCCCACTTTACCTCGCAAGATGGCCCAGTCTACTCAGATAAACATTCCAACTGATAGATGTCCCTGAAATAGTAGGTGTAATCAATTGTAGAACCAATACATTTCACACTATGGGCAAAATTGGTCATCATATTTTGGTGGTTCCAGGCACACCAGTGTGCCTTGGCCAACTGATTAAGGACTTCATCTCTAACCAGAGTAGTCAAGAGCAGGGACATGGGTGGGAACTCATGTAGTCAGAGATAGCATCTTAGAGACAGACCTCAAAGGATGGGTAAGATTTACAATTGTAGATGCATAAATGGTGGCTATTCCAGGTGAGGAGAATAACGTCTGTTTCATTTACAGCATAAAGGATTTTCACTTCCAATTTTCCAATTATCTTTTCAACTTCACTTCTTCACTTCTTAACATGGGGTACAATCTCCATAACAATTCAATTTATCCAAAGTAGGTGGCACAAGTTTTCTACAATATTAGATCATGAAATGACAGGGCCCTCCTTTCACCTGACAAGGTACAAGGTACAAACCCACATGCTATTGGATTTATGCCTGCAAGAGTCCAACCGTGCCCTCCCAAATCTGATTTCTGACTTTCTCTTTTATCCATTGAATGTTTGTCAGAACACAAAATCCCCTTGACACTTTTCAGGACCAACCCTACCTGACTCCTTCCCAGCATTTGTCACTGTCAGCCTTTCCCTCATTTAAACCCTTCTCTCGCTTACTCTGACACCAAACTCTTGGTTCTCCTCTCCTTCTGATCATTCCTTCTCAGGCTCTTTTCCTCTGTCCCTTAAGTGCTCCCCAGGGCTCAGATTTTGGCCCTCTTCTCTCTTCTCACTCTACACGCTCACAAAGGGAAACTGTCTGGGGATCCTTAGAACTGTGAAATACCTTATTTGAGGTAAGCAAGCCCCTTAACGGAGCTCACTAGCTCTCAGACATTACTCTGCATTGGTTAAATAAAACTGACTCACAGGAATAAATAATGGGGAAAAGTTTGTTAGGGAAACTTCCAGCTACCGAATCTGCCCAGGAGGCAGGGACCACAACAGGAAAAATTTTGTAAGGAGTCTCAACTGAAACTTATTTTTTTGTTTTTATCAGGAACACAGGCCTTAAAAAGATAAGCACCTCTGAGCTTGTTTCCTAAGACATCTTATTTATCAGAATCCATTTTTAGACAGGACGTTCCAAGCGGGCTGGACTACACAATCGCGTTCACTGAGCTAACCCCAGCACCAGCCTGGGCCTAGCACCGAGCCGGTTAGGGGTTTGTCTATTGCACGGTGGCTCTGCCTGACAGTTCAGCCGTGCTGCGGCCCACTGGGGCGGGAGAGCAGGGAACGGAGCTAAGGTTGGCTCTGCTGAGAGGTGCTGCATTCAGAGTAACTCCTCGAGTAGCAGCAGACACCTGCCACAGGCTTAAGTCGTCTCCTCCTGACTTCACCCAGGTTCTCCTGCAACGAAAACAATCTAAGGAGTCGCCTCAGCCACAGCACATCTCGGGGCCGGGACTGCTCTGCCCACGCAGCAGCGCGGTGGAGGGCCGGGTGCGGCCCTGACGTCACGCTTGACCCCGCCCCTTAGGGGAGGGGCGTGAGCGCGGGAGCTCTGTTACATAGGCGCCTTCGTCCTATATAAGTGGCGCTAGAGGCCGACGGTGGGGTTTTGGGGAGATGGTTTTGCCGCCATTTTGTAGGGTGTTTGTTGCAGCGACAGGGAGAGAAGACGGCGGTTTGGTGACAGTTTACCAAAGGGCCTTTTGCTTTTGAGGAGGTAAGGTTTCGGATAGGGTGTTCTGGGCTGGGCGGTTTCCCAGTCTTTTAGGTATCGAAAGCCAGGTGTCAGAAAAACGACGGGATTCGGGGCCTCGGTGACCGGGGTTTCTTCGGGGCACAGCTCTGCTCGTGGCATTTGAAACCTAAAGTTGCCCCGGTGTCATGGTAGATTTAAAATCCAAGGGCGGAAAGGCCTCGGCTCTGCCGTTGACTCATCTCAGAGAGGCCAGGCCACTCATATCACGGCTCCTTAGGCCCATGACCCGTCCCGCCGATCAGAGTGAGACCCTGCAAGAGCCTCCTGGGGCAAGTGTTGTCCTAGATCAAGGCTTACTCTGGGTCCCTGGCCTCGGTCGTTTGTAGCATTCTGGGATTTTCCGAGGTCAGACTTCTGCCTCTGAGTGCGCCAAAGGCCCTGGCCAGGTGCCCTGGCGGAGAGGCAGGGGGTGGGGACTGGGCGTCTGAGGAACTGCTAGTTTGCAAGTCCAGGTGGTGGAATTTAGCTCGTGCTTGTGAGAGGTCAATACGGAGAGGCTCATCCTTTGTGCAAACTGTTTTTTTCCTAAAGTGGAGCATAGTATTGTTGCATCAGATGTGCATTTCTGATACTTTTGGATCACCCTGTCCTTGATTACTTAAGTAACCATGAAATGCTTATACTATTCTTAGGAAACAGCGCTCCAAACTGACCACGTCAACCACCTGGTCTTATTTTATAGGTATCTTTGTATGATTGTGCTCCATACATACACCCACAGGCTTCTTGTTATCCATTACATACAGTACTCTTGGAGCCATCTAATTATAACTTTAACCTATATAGATATTTTTATATAGATAACGTCAAATTGTTGGGTAATATAGGGTGTTAAAGGGCAGTAGAGAATCAGGTTTCTAAGATGGATATAAACATCTGATGTTTATTGTATCTGATGTTTTTATTGAAGGACGTCCAATGATTCTAACATGTAGGATTCTTTGTTACTAAGAAATAGTGTGATAATTCTAGATAGTTTTTCTTTTTTTTGTATGCGAAGGAACCTAATCTGTATAACCTGGATCTGGGATTCTTCTCTTGGCCCCCTGAGAAAATATCTCTGAACAGTAGTGGTGGTGGGGGGGGACAGCTTCCTAACAGCTGAATTAAATTTAAAGTAATGAACTTGGCTAGAGAAATAAAAACCTTTGGCTCTCCCAAGATGCTTATTTTAATACTTGCATATTGATAACTGTGGTTATTTAAGAATTCTGCCTTGGTGAGCTAGTTATGGCCTACTGATAGTAGAAGGAAAAAAACAAAACTGAAGCAGACACACGTGTTTTGCAAGAAATGCATTATAATAATCATAGTAATAAACCTCAGTCATCAGATGTTGTAATTTTGCTTGCTATGATTTAAGAATGCTTAACTAAACATTTTTAAAGAGTTCCTATGTGGTTAAAATATAATTTGGGTAATTGAAGGGTTAGAAGAATTCCACTAGAAATATAATTTTTTGATGGCTTTTCTGATGGTCTTTTGGCTCAGGTTAATTTGTAATGTCATTTATTTCAGTTTCCCATATTCAAATGACTATGTAAATCAGAATGCTCACTTATCAATTTCCAGTGAGAACCCTGACTCGAGTTTTAGGATTTTTGTTGGACCTAAGAATCAACAAGAGAAGTGAGTTAAAAGATCTAAATATTTGGTGGCTTCGGTCCCTGATGGCATGATACCTACATTTTCTTAGGGAATACCTCCCAGGAGATGCCTCATTTTAAAGTCTTTTAATTCATTTGAAATCTTTTAAATTTTTTACTTGAATTTGTTTGCTTGTTACTGAGTCATTTGGGCTAACTGAAGGAGGTTAACTAAGTTGGTTTTGCTCCATTTTACCTGTTTTCAGCTCCTTGCTGAGTTGTGAACCTCACCCTCTTCAACAGTTTGGACATCACTGTTAAAAACTTGACTGCTTTGTGAAAGAATTAAGATTTGAAGAGGCAGAATGGGATGACATTGTTAGAACACAGATCCTGATCCTGAATGGAACCTGTGAGGATGTAGTTGGAGCCAAGGAATTGTCACAATTATCTGATTTCAGTGTGACCATATTCATCCTTATAGGTTCATTTCTTTAGTCACCCCAGATCTACAACAAATATGTTTAATTTTAAGAATGGTTGCAGGATGATCTGAAAATAAACAGTCATCTCCTATATTCTATCCCTAAGTGTTTCTCTGAATTCAGTTATTTGTATCACAGTATTTCAACAAAGCTGCATGACACTTGTGATATTTGTTTTAAATTAGTTCACATTTAAAGTTAACATCAATAACTTAATAATTTGACTATATCAATAACTTAAGAGATTAGTAATAATTTACCATAGAAAGAAGGTAATGATAAAAATAAAACCAAAAAAGTTATTAATTTCTAGCTAGATATTATTGTCTACTGAAGGCTGTAAGCCTGAATCCTGACTCTTTTTTTAAAAATGGCAGTTAGCCAGTGTTAGTTGAAGATATGCACCAAGCTGAGAATTTATCCAGAAGAATGAAAAGAAAATGCATTAAGGTCTCACAGTGTTATCATTTAGTACTAGGTGTGTATGCCACTTAGAATCATCTGACATACCAGTGGGATAGTGCCTCCATGCCTTGGGAACCATTACCTATGCAGATTTTAGAACCTGTATGACCCCATGTGCTGGGTTTTTTCTATTTAATTAATATTAATGTGAAATATTTTATTTACTAAATATAACCGTCTGTAAATTCCACAACTCACTTTTCATTTCCATTAACAGATGAGGCATTCCAGAAGAACTCACTGCCCTGACTGGGATAACAGAGAAAGCTGGGGACATGAAAGCTACTGTGGAAGTCACAAACGGAAAAGGAGATCCCACAGTAGTACACAAGAGAACAGACATTGTAAACCACATCACCAGCTTAAAGAATCTTATTGGTAAATTACGCTTGAACTAGTACCATTTTAACACTAATAGTTGTAATGACTTGTCATTAGCTTATATAGCTTTCATCTGTCAGATTGTTTTATAAATCAGTCAACAAATACTCATTCAGAAAATATTTACTGAGTGCCTCTTATATGCTAGACACTGCTGTGAATAGAACAGAGTTCCTACTCTCACATATCTGTGTACATTTGGGAGCTGTAGGAAACAGTTGCTGGAGTCCCAGCTGCCAGTAATATAGTTGTGGGAAATGAGACACACGAAAGTTAAGTAAGTGATTAAAGGACCAGTGAGTGCCTTTAACTTGTATGTAGTAGGGAGAGCTGTACATTGGGGCACTTATTTAGGGTTCCACAAATGAGAGCTAATGAAGGGTCGGGAGGAGTTCATCCAGATGGAAAAATAGCATGTGGTGTGTGAGAATGTTAAAGTGTGTTGGGGATTAGTTGCTTATACTGTATTCTACAGGTTATATTTGTAGATAAGGCCAGTGGATATGTTTGGGATTTTTAGAAGCTTGGCTGTTGTAAGAAGGACCTCATTAAAAATTTCCAATGGCATGTGTCCTGTTCTGTTGTATTCTTACCAGTGTAAAATTTGGAGGTACTACGTTTATATAGAATTGAAGGAATTTTTCAAGTTCCTAAATGATTAAACAAAGCCTAGGTGAATAGAGTTTCTTTCATTCTGTCCTCCGTTAATTTCCCTTTCTCATTTGTTTTTGTTGGTTCCATGTTTTCTCCTTGTTTTGTGCAGATGTTCCACTGGGACTGTTTGCCAGATTGCTTTCTAAATTAGCCAACTGGCGTTATTTAAAAAACAGTATGCAATTTTTTTCCTTCTCCATGCCAAAACAGACTTGTTCTGTAGAACAGTGAGCTTGTTGTTAATCAGTGCAGACTAATCATTCTTCACACACTATCATATGGAGGGAAGAGGGAGAATCTATGCCAGGATTTCAATGACCTGAGCTAATTAATGTATTATACAAGAATATCTGTACCCTATATTATGATAACTACAAAATACTCTGTAAGCCTTAACACATAGTACTAACCATTCATGGATTTATTATGCATTGTATGTGTCGAAAGGAAGTGATATGAATGATGAACAGTTATTCATATTCACAATTAACCACATCAAGATGATACTGAGTCAGTGCAATAACCACTAGGCCAATAGTTTCTTCTTTGATATTGGCACCAGAGATGTCTGGTGGTAATTGCTCTCCGTAATCTGGAGTAATCTAATAGTCTTTTTCAAGATTCAAATCTTCATAAGAGTTTTTCTTTTGTAAAATTATTGGAAAAAAAATGAAAAATACAGAAGCATATAAAGAAGGTACTCTTGGTAGGATGCTAGTCCCTCATTTGGATGTAAAGTTATTTCTTCTGAAAAATATCTTTGTATACAAATCTTTGCCTCTGAATATTTCCTGAAAATAGGTTCTAAGAAGGGACAGTTTCAAGTGAAAGGGTGTGAACTCTTATAAGGCTCTTGCTACATATTCACATATTTTTCCACATATTTTTCTAGAAAGTTTGTACCAAGTTACACTCCCTACGACATGCTGTCACTAGTCTTGTGTATTTTGAAATGCCAAGAATAGTGTTTTCTTTTCATTTGAATGTTTAAATTTCTGCTGAATTTGTCCTCTGTCATGTGCTTATTGAACACTTGAATATTTTTTTAATTGAAGTCTAGTTGATTGTGAACATTATTTTTGTATTCTTAGCCTATTTTTTCTATTAAAGCATATTTTTCTTATGATTTATCAGCGCTTTTATTGTATATCAATTATCTTACCTTTTTTCCTATATATTTCAGAGTGTCTTTTCTTTCTGATTTGTAAGTAGCCTGTGAATTGCTCCCTTCCTACAAGCTTAATCAATTAATTCTACACAGGAAGACTGATGTGGCTGTGAACACTGTGAACACATTTTATATCCTTAAATGTCTTGTTGTAACATAGAGTATCAAGCCTTAAACCAGTGATTCTCAAACTTTAGTGTGAATAGAATCACTTTGGAGGTATGTTTAAAATGCATATTACCAGATTATTCAGTGAGTCTGACCTGGGGTCCAGGGATCTTCATTTTTAAAAATTCAGTATTTCGATATTGTTAATAAACAGACCACCCTTTGAGAAACACTGTTTTAAGCCCTTTAGCCTGGCATGCAAGATTTTGGATGATCTGTTCCCAGCTTATTTATTTGCCTATGTTCCCCTATGTGAAAATTGCTCTTGCTGAAATTGTCTACTTACTATTTCCTAAGTAACATGTAGACAAACTCATCTCTAAACCATTCTGGCTAAAAGTACTCTATAAATGTAAGATGGTCATATGCCATTTTTCTTTCCTGGCACCACTTCTACTTCCTACTTTATCCAAATCCTGATGTCCCTATAAGATGCAACTCTTCCCTTCTTTTTCACGAAATCTTCCCTGACCATTTTAAGCATTATGAGTTTTTTCTCCTAAGCACTCATATCCAGGCTTTCGGCATTTCCTGCATGGTTGAGTTTTGTTTTATTTTTGTGTGAGTAATCTCAAATTGAACAGTTATTTGTTGGCAGGGATTTTGCCTCATATATTTTTTATCTTCCACAGGACCTGTGTGGAAATAGAAACGAATGCCCATAGCCTCATTAGTCTTGGCTGTTTTAAAGAACTACAGTGAAATATTCACTGGACATTCAGTGACTATTTTTAGAAATTCAATCAGTCTGTTCATCCTATTCACTCTGTCCATATAGCCTTTATAATTCTGTAGACTTTGTTTATATAATCTCTAAGGCTCGGTTGTTGTAGGCTGAAGAGGTCCTCATCTTTTTAGTTTATCCTCATAGTATTACTTCACTCCATGTTTGTTATTCTATAGATTATTTATGGATTATCAGCAGCTCTAATTTCATGCACTAGTCCAGCTAAGGATTATTAGTGTTAGAGTTTTCCGATACATTTTAGACTTTTATGGGAAGGATGCCTTACAGAATTAAACAGATGCCCTTTAGAGTATGGTAATTTCTAGTTTGACGTATTGTAGATCTCTCCCTTAACGGTTCCAAGCAACTGATCAGATCCCTGACTTAGACCCAGATTTAGACCCTAATATCCTGAGTTGTTTCTCCAATGGCTAGAACTTAAGGCTGACACTGGGGAAAGGGGGTTTCTGCATCTCCCCAGCCTGGATTTGATGCCAGCCCTGTTGAGTAGCAGTTTTAGAGATGCTTCTCCTTTATTTTTGCATAAACCAGCCTCCTGAGAAAAAAGAATGACAACATATTCTGGGAAAAAGAACGAGGTTAGTGAGGGCAGTCTAGTTAACATCTGTCACTCCATTACTTGTCAGGATTATTTTAGCTGATGTGTCTGACTGGGCAGGTGTCCCCTCTCTCCCTCAGTGCTCCACGTGCATCCCTCTTGAAGCTTCACACTGTTGGAAAGGATACTCATCCCAGGTAGAGAGGGGTACAGGAAACTGGGTCAGTTGACTCTGTCTTTTTCTTTCCATCAAATCAAGGCTGCTTAACTGGAATCCATTGACTTCCTGAGGTCCATGATCTCTGAAATACCTTGCCAAGTATTGTTTACGCATTTGTGCATTTCTTAGGGGAGAGGGTCCATACCTCTCAATTAGATTTTCAAAGGGATCTGTAGATTCAGCAGTTGAGCACTATGGGGCTTACCTGGTGGTGCAGTGGTTGACAGTCCGCCTGCTGATGCAGGGGACACAGGTTCGTGTCCCGGTCCGGGAGGATCCCACATGCCACGGAGCGGCTAGGCCCATGAGCCATGGATGCTGGGCCTGCGCATCCAGAGCCTGTGCTCCACAACGGGAGAGGCCACAACTGTGAGAGGCCTGCGTACCGCAAAAAAAATAAAAAAAATAAAAAAAGAAGGTAAGCACTATGGCACCAGATGATGCTGTTTTCCCTGAATTCTTGTTTATTTCACAAGCAGGAGTGACAGGAAATTCAAAATGCAAAGGGAAGTAGGGGGTTGGGAAATCCTAAGCAAGCAATGACAAGAACCTTTTCTCATTTGAGGGGCATATATTTTGGATATTTTTGGCACATGAAGCAGCCTTCAAAAACTGTGTTGCCTATTTCTCAGAAAGATACAGGAAGCTCGAAATAGAGGAAAGGAGATGGAATAGGTGGTGTGTATGATAATATTGGCACATACAATAGGATTTAGAATGTGCTCTAAAACCATGGCAAATCGTTTTCCTTCTAGGGATCTCAGTGTAGTCATCTGTAAAATGAAAGGCCTGAAATATATTTAAGATTCCTTTTAGCTCTAATACACCTTTTGTGAAAGAACTCTGTGTGCCAGAGATACCTAACTTACATTAAGAAGGAAAGGAATCCTGTTTTGCCTGCCTCATGTTGTGTGTGGCTCTGCAAAAAGGAAGAGAGCTTAGTTACAGATGCATATATCATAAGATTGATGAATTTCAGAAGAGCAGTTTTGTGAATTTTTGGTCTTAACTTTCACCAGAAGGTAAAGGGACACTTAATCAAGTAAACACTGAATATGTTGAATGATTTGACCCAAGGTTTGTTCCTTCATAGCAGTATATATTAATAGAGATATATGTACCCATTTGCTTGTTGGTTAAAGTAAAATTATTTAAGTTTTGTGAGTTAAGTATAAATTCTAATTCATCAATTTGTATTTTTTTCTTTTATTGAGTTAGCTGTTGAAACCAGGAATTCTTGAGAGAATGTTTTATTTTAACCACGTTAAAATGTGGTTAAACGTTAAAGCATTCTAGAATGAAGAGAGTAATTTTAAATCCTTTAATGTGTTTGCAGTCATTATTTAGAAGCAAAGTTCTTGATTGAGAGATATTATCTGGACCAGAGATACAGTGATGAATACAGAAATGACTACTGCAAAAGATATGTTCCTAACATTGATGAATACAGAAATGACTACTGCAAAAGATACGTTCCTAACATTGATGAATACAGAAATGACTACTGCAAAAGATACGTTCCTAACATTGTTGAATACAGAAATGACTGCTGCAAAAGATACGTTCCTAACATTGATGAATACAGAAATGACTGCTGCAAAAGATACGTTCCTAACATTGATGAATACAGAAATGACTGCTACAAAAGATACGTTCCTAACATTGATGAATACAGAAATGACTGCTGCAAAAGATACGTTCCTAAGATTGATGAATACAGAAATGACTGCTGCAAACGATACGTTCCTAACATTGATGAATACAGAAATGACTGCTGCAAAAGATACGTTCCTAACATTGATGAATACAGAAATGACTGCTGCAAAAGATACGTTCCTAACATTGATGAATACAGAAATGACTACTGCAAACGATACGTTCCTAACATTGATGAATACAGAAATGACTGCTGCAAAAGATACGTTCCTAACATTGATGAATACAGAAATGACTGCTGCAAAAGATACGTTCCTAACATTGATGAATACAGAAATGACTGCTGCAAAAGATACGTTCCTAACATTGATGAATACAGAAATGACTGCTGCAAAAGATACGTTCCTAACATTGATGAATACAGAAATGACTGCTGCAAAAGATACGTTCCTAACATTGATGAATACAGAAATGACTGCTGCAAAAGATACGTTCCTAACATTGATGAATACAGAAATGACTGCTGCAAAAGATACGTTCCAAACATTGATGAATACAGAAATGACTGCTGCAAAAGATACGTTCCTAACATTGATGAATACAGAAATGACTGCTGCAAAAGATACGTTCCAAACATTGATGAATACAGAAATGACTGCTGCAAAAGATACGTTCCTAACATTGATGAATACAGAAATGACTGCTGCAAAAGATACGTTCCTAACATTGATGAATACAGAAATGACTGCTGCAAAAGATACGTTCCTAACATTGATGAATACAGAAATGACTGCTGCAAAAGATACGTTCCTAACATTGATGAATACAGAAATGACTGCTGCAAAAGATACGTTCCTAACATTGATGAATACAGAAGTGACTGCTGCAAAAGATACGTTCCTAACATTGATGAATACAGAAGTGACTGCTGCAAAAGATACGTTCCTAACATTGATGAATACAGAAGTGACTGCTGCAAAAGATACGTTCCTAACATTGATGAATACAGAAGTGACTGCTGCAAAAGATACGTTCCTAACATTGATGAATACAGAAGTGACTGCTGCAAAAGATACGTTCCTAACATTGATGAATACAGAAGTGACTGCTGCAAAAGATACGTTCCTAACATTGATGAATACAGAAGTGACTGCTGCAAAAGATACGTTCCTAACATTGATGAATACAGAAGTGACTGCTGCAAAAGATACGTTCCTAACATTGATGAATACAGAAGTGACTGCTGCAAAAGATACGTTCCTAACATTGATGAATACAGAAGTGACTGCTGCAAAAGATACGTTCCTAACATTGATGAATACAGAAGTGACTGCTGCAAAAGATACGTTCCTAACATTGATGAATACAGAAGTGACTGCTGCAAAAGATACGTTCCTAACATTGATGAATACAGAAGTGACTGCTGCAAAAGATACGTTCCTAACATTGATGAATACAGAAGTGACTGCTGCAAAAGATACGTTCCTAACATTGATGAATACAGAAGTGACTGCTGTAAAAGATACGTTCCTAACATTGATGAATACAGAAGTGACTGCTGTGAAAGATACGTTCCTAACATTGATGAATACAGAAGTGACTGCTGCGAAAGATACGTTCCTAACATTGATGAATACAGAAGTGACTGCTGCGAAAGATACGTTCCTAACATTGATGAATACAGAAGTGACTGCTGGGAAAGATACGTTCCTAACATTGATGAATACAGAAGTGACTGCTGGGAAAGATACGTTCCTAACATTGATGAATACAGAAGTGACTGCTGGGAAAGATACGTTCCTAACATTGATGAATACAGAAGTGACTGCTGCGAAAGATACGTTCCTAACATTGATGAATACAGAAGTGACTGCTGCGAAAGATACGTTCCTAACATTGATGAATACAGAAGTGACTGCTGCGAAAGATACGTTCCTAACATTGATGAATACAGAAGTGACTGCTGCGAAAGATACGTTCCTAACATTGATGAATACAGAAGTGACTGCTGCAAAAGATACGTTCCTAACATTGATGAATACAGAAGTGACTGCTGCAAAAGATACGTTCCTAACATTGATGAATACAGAAGTGACTGCTGCAAAAGATACGTTCCTAACATTGATGAATACAGAAATGACTGCTGCAAAAGATACGTTCCTAACATTGATGAATACAGAAATGACTACTGCAAAGGATACGTTCCTAACATTGATGAATACAGAAATGACTACTGCAAAGGATATGTTCCTAACATTGATGAATACAGAAATGACTACTGCAAAGGATATGTTCCTAGACGTTATCACACAGATGTTGAAAGCAGTTATCGAATTCACTGCAGTAAATCTTCAGTCCGAAGCTGGAGAAGCAGTCCTAAAAGGAAGTGTAATGGACACTGTTCAAGTAATCAGTCACTTTCGGTATGATTGATTTTGTTTTTATTTTGGGTGGATACTTATTTGTGTGTAAAAGCTCTTACTGAGCCAATAAGTTTGAAAAAGTTTATAATACTATATGAATATAATTGTGTTTATATTACTTGAATCCTTAAAGGAAACTTCCAAATTCTTACAACTTATCTGCATTTATTAGTAAGTCCTCATTTGCCCACATTTACTCATTTTCTGCAGACCAGATCATGAGGTTCTTGATTTTAATGTTAAAAATATTTTTATCTTTTATAACATAATCATATGAAAAGATGAAGCACCCATCTTTTCTTTCATCTTAAACATTTTTTACTTTAAAAGAAACCCCTTTTCCAGTACTTGGAGACAAATGTCGAAAGTTGCACTGGTGGATACTTACCCTGTGTATAGCACAATCTGCAATTAGTTCCATTGGAGTTCTGAAAGTGGGTGCTGAAGGGGAAATTATTGTCCAGAAAGCCTGCCCTTTTTTTTTACACTCATGAATCTTCACTTGTTTGCAGTAAACTATGAATTATTATTTTCCTCCCCAAGTTTTCTTCACTAGAACTATCATTGATTAGATCAAACATTGACATTAGCCTTTATTTTCCCCTTTTATTTAAATAAGTATGTTTAAAAATATTGCTAAGTATCAATTTGTACTAATCTTGACATTTTAAAACATTTTCCTGCCAAACTAGACATTTCAACTCACAGCATAGGCTATTTTATAACGAGATTAATAGATCATGACATTGCATTCTTTAAATTTCAGACTTCAATTAAGTCAGTATTTTAGAGACAATTGTGTTGTTTTTTCTATTGCCACTTTAAGTAACTTATCTGAAAATCTTGCCATGTTTTTCTTCTGTAACATAAACTGTGTCCTGTGAATTTCTGGGGACTGAATTTGAAATTGCTCCTGCCAACTGTTCGTGGCCTGGTTCTTATCTGAAGGCCTGAATATCTCCCCGCTGAATGAATTGCGTATTCTGCCCTGAATTCACTCTGCTATATTGATTGGCAGGACGATCTTGGTGCTGCCCACTTGCCGTTCCAGAAGAGCCACCAAAGGAAAAGATCCAGGAGTATAGAAGATGATGAAGAGGGTTACCTTATCTGTCAAAGTGGAGACGTTCTAAAAGCAAGATGTATAGAATATTTTTCAACACTTTTTAAACTTTGCAGACAGAATAATCTTTTTAAGAATAGTTTGTCAGCGGGGGGCTAAAGAACTCTTCATTGTTTTTTTGTTTTTTTTTGTGGGTTTGTTTGTTGTTCTTTTGTATTTCTTCTTTTCTATAGAGTTTAAATATTTCTACTCTAAAGTTCCAAAATAATCAGTGGAATTTGAGATTAGAGCAAGAAAGATAGCTCTATCTAAATTATTTTTGTAGCAGCTGAAAATAAAATAATTTGAGTGCTGGAACCTTAATTATGCTTTAATAGAGAGCATTTGAAAAAATTCCACACTTAAGCATTCATTATTTGAATAACTGATAATTTGTACTCATGTACTTACACTTCTTTCTCCCCCCTCACTTTAGATGAAATCGTGAACACTTTGGGAGAAGGGACCTTTGGCAGAGTTGTAGAGTGCATTGATCATGGCATGTAAGTTTGTTGTTTTTCTTTTTTGAACATTCTGATATTTTTGGTGGAGAAGGATCCATAATTTAGATGAAATGGAATTTAAGTGGTAGCTATGTGTTTTCCTGGGAGGTATAAGTATTCAAAAGTTCTTGGACTGTGTATGATTTATTTACCATAAGTATGGATTTTGACCAAGAATGTTGAAAATTTTTATCAGATGGAGTTCATTGAAATTAATGTCTGTGTTCAAGTGAAGACTTTCCCAGAACTTAGGTCCTTAGCTTTCTATAAGAGATTTGGAGTGCTTTACCCTACTTTTGAATTGCAGAGACAATAAATTAGCATGTCTAATCTTCTTGGTTCAAAAACTTTTATTTCCAAAGGATAATATTTGCACGTTAGGGTTGGCTTCTCAAACTATAAATAAATTATATTACTTGAAGCCTACAGAATAAAGTCCAGATTCTTTAACGAGTTATACTAAACTTTTTGTTATTTGACCCTCTCTGCTTCATTTTCATGTTTTCCTCTAGGATCTCTATTCTGCGGTTGCAAATTTTTTTGTAAGTGAACGTCTTACAACAGTTTAGTGGAAACTGCACATTTCTAAATTGACATCTCAACTTTTCATCATAAAATAGTTGAGGGTGTAATTTCCAGCTTATTGTAAATGGAGATTTTTTTTAAAAAAAACATATCTCTCTTTCTAAATATGTTTGGGGGACTCTAAATACAGTAGCTTGATACCTCCTGTCATCCATGAACAAACTTTTCTTGAATACTTAGAAATGCTTTATCTTGAACTTAAATTTTACTTCTCTTTTCATAAAGAATATTATCCTAAGTGTCTTTTATTATCACCCTTTCCTCTCTATGACAAAAATGTGAACATAAAGTAAAATTTTAAGATATTTTGAAGTACTTTGACTTAGGAAAGTTGCTAAGAATTCCCATCTCTTCTTCACCCAGATTCCACAAATGTTAACATTTTACAGTGTTTAATCATTCTCTATATTTACATGTTATATGTATTTTCAAGTTTTGCCAGCTTATCTACAACCTGGTTCACATTTCACTAGTTGTCCCATTTAGGTCTTTTAAAAATTTCTTGAAGTTCCAAGACTTGAGTATTTGAGATATTCCAATGAATAGTATTCAATTGATCAAGTAAATATCTGTTACAAATTTTGATACTTATTAGACCTAAAATATACAATGTAATTGAAAATATATCTTTTATTGAGATGGTTGGGGCCTTTGAAAAATGAGTTCCTGTGTCCATAGATAAATCTTACTGTTTTAACATTAAGTTTCCATTTTTCTTTTTTTTAATTGACAAGTAATATGAAAGCTTATAAGTTTAAGGTGTATAATGTTGGTTTGAACATTTATATACTGCAATATGATTACTATAGTAGCATTAGCTAACACCATTATCCATTTTTCATTTTTATAGCTATTAGCACTGTTCATTTTTATAGCTTATTAGCAGTTAGAAAACTTGTCCATATGATGAAATAGATGAGACTAGAAGAAGTTTTGTCACAGCAGTTTTATAGTAATTCTTTTAAGTCTTGAGATATATGCTATACATCATAGGGAGATAGATAAATCATTAAAAATTTATTTTGATGATTATATATCAGCCCACAACTTCATTGGGACCTTGTCAAAAGAAATGAGTTTGGAATAGGTTTGCTATCCAGCCACTAGAAAAATTTTTGCCTCAAAGAATTTTTTCTTTCTTTTTTATAAACAGCCTGGTGCACAAACCTTGCCATATTAATTTCACGTGCATGGGGTTCTCTTTTGTAAAGTGGGAAGGCCATAGTGAAAAATGCAGGGTTGACTGCTGGCTTGTATTCAAGAAGATCAGGTTTAGAAAAGAGGACCGAAGGAAGCTGAAGATTTGGAAATCCTTTTCCTCAAAATCATTTACGGCTTTTTTTTTTTGGCCGCGCCACATGGCTTGCGGGATCTCAGCTCCTCGACCAGGGATTGAACCTGGGCCCACGGCAGTGAAAGCTCATGTCTTAAGCCACTAGACCACCAGGGAATTCCCTCTGTACTTTTTAGGAAGTACTACAGATGCCCCGGTCTAAAACACGCTACCCTACATTGTTGCTATTTATACCTATTCGCATCCGTGAATGCACTAAACATTTTTTTGGCTTGATGACTTATTGCTGGTGTCTCCTTTGCCAGAATTATCTAACAAACTGATAGTTGTCTTTCTTCTCTGAAGAAGTCTGAGCTCCCCTAACTCTGATGGTTAGGATCTTTCTTCTCTCTATTCCTTATACCAGGCACTTCTAACCTTATGGTAAGTTGTTCAAGTGTCTGTCTTTTCCATTAGTCTGTGAGGTACATGGAACAAGCTCTTTTTAACAGTGATTCCAATGCAACATCTGGCACATTCGGTCTAGCCTGGCGAATGAGTGAATGTTTTCAGCAGTAGTATGTTCAAGGTTTATATTTTTATCCTTTTTTTTAAAAAAAACTACTTATAAAATCTAGGTAAATTTTAACTTTTGGAAACAAACATTAACGTTCATAAGTATTAAGAGAAATCATCACTCTGTATAATGTATATTTTGTCAAAATGTTTTGAAAAAAATGTTTATAGATCTGCTATAATATACCCTGAAAGATTATTTTAGGAAAATAGCATAGAGTGATTGGTACTTAACAAGGTGATGCTTTAGAGCAGGTGTCCCCAACCCCTGGGCCGTGGACTGGTAGGAACTGGGCCTAACAGCAGGAGGTGAGCAGTGGGCGAGTGAGTGAAACTTCATCTGCTGCTCACCATAGCTTGCATTGCCACCTGGACCATCACACCCTCCCCTCAACCATGGAAAAATTGTCTTCCATGTAACCGGTCCCTGGTGCCAAAAAGGTTGGTGACAGCTGCTCTAGAGGATACATGTCTTCAACGCGCTTCTGTACATTTACCATTTTCATTTTGTTTTTAAGGGGTGGCATACATGTAGCAATGAAAATCATAAAAAATGTGGGACAATATCGTGAAGCAGCTCATTCAGAAATCGAAGTATTGGAACATTTAAATAGTACTGATCCCAATAATGTCTTGTAAGTAATAAACTTGGAACTGTGATCCATTATGTTACATGAAATAATCAGAATTCTGTGAACTGAATTATTTGTATTCTGATCTGTTTCAGCCGATGTGTCCAGATGCTAGAATGGTTTGATCATCATGGTCATATTTGTATTGTGTTCGAACTCCTGGGACTTAGTACCTATGATTTCATTAAAGAAAATAGCTTTCTGCCATTTCAAATTGACCATATCAGGCAAATGGCATATCAGATCTGTCAGTCAATAAATTGTAAGTATACTTGTTAAATTTTTAAATACCAGTAAATTAAAGGTTTTATTGGACAAGCAACATATCAAACCATTGTCACTAAAAATGCACGTTGCAAGTAAAGATGAAACCACTTTTGATCCCTACCTCTACTACTAATTCTCCTTTCCCCCGGTACAGATTAAATTTGTAAGTGAAACTAATAATGTCTTTTTGTTCTTTTGTAGTTTTGCATCATAATAAATTAACCCATACAGATCTGAAGCCTGAAAATATTTTATTTGTGGAGTCTGACTATGTAGTCAAGTATAATTCAAAAATGGTAAGTTACACTTGTTTTAATTTTGGTAGTTGTCTTTAAAATTAATTTAACTTGGTGATCCTTGGATGAGGAATTTTACCTTTGAGGCTTATTATATCCTGACGTTTAACCCAAAAAGGGTAATCCTTTGCCTTTCTCATGGGGTTATTTTGAAAATCAAATAGAGAATTCATGTGCAAGCCTTTTGGATAGTGCTATAAAATATTTCATATCTTTATTGATCTTTGTGTTTACTTAACTGTATCTCTAGAAACGTGATGAACGCACACTGCAAAACACAGATATCAAAATTATTGACTTAGGAAGTGCAACGTACGATGATGAACATCATAGCACTTTGGTATCTACACGGCATTACAGAGCTCCAGAGGTCATTTTGGGTTAGTAGATACCAGACTTCCTGATATTTTAATTGAAAAAGAGATATTTTGTTCTCTATAGCTTTTATTGGGGGGCAGGTAGTTGGGAGATAGCTGTAATTTTCTTAGCAGTGTACAGAAAATGTTTTCTGTTTTCATAAAAGCTGTCTGGACATTGCTATAAATATTTTTCCTGAGTGGGAAAAATGTGATATCATCTGTAAAGATATTCCAGGTGGTGGTTCTTTTTGAACAAGTCAGTCTTACAAGATCATAAGAGAACAAGCTGTATTGGCTAAGTCCATGACAGCAGTGTGATTTTGAAGCGATGTGGGCACCTCTTTTCGTCTCATCACAAAGCATGGTGCTGGGGAAAATGCTAAAGATTTGGCTGGCAGACGTCTAGATGTAGGGTGGATGGAGGTTAAGAGGAGAAGAAAGAGGGGCTAGTCTAAGAGGAGAGCTTCTTTGATCATCTTTGACATGGGAAAGCATGGAAAGGAAAATTAGTTAAGGTGCAGGGTTTTTCAATATTAATAAAAGGGAACTCAGTGAGGGAGAGCACATCTTATGCCTCAAAATTTAAAAGTTCGAGACCGAGTCATGTTGATAGAGCAAGGAAGTCAGGGATGGATTTGGGGGCTTGGAGACAGTGGGAAAAATTCAGATCAGGTGATATTGGGAGATAGTTAAATGGTATAAGCATATTACTTTGCCAAAAGTAAGTTTCAACCGAGGTTGATAGTAAAACATCTTTGTGGAATCAGTCTTTTCCACTTTTTACCTTTTGTCTAAGAGGACTTGGTAGTTGAGAATATGAGTGTGAGAGCAAACTAATGATGTTTACCTAGAGTAAAGAATTAGTAAAAGGGACAGGAAATTAAGAATAGTTTGTAGTGCTGGCTAGTAGAACTTTCCATGATGATAGAAATGTTGTATATCTGCACTATCCAACATGGTAGCCATTAGTAGCCACACGTAGACTACTGTGTACTTTCAGTATAGCCAGTGTGACTGAGGAACTGAATTTTAAATTAATTAAACTTTTCGATTTAAATAACCACATGTGGCTAGTGGCTACCACATAGGATAGCACAGGTTTGGAGCTCATCTTTGAGATTGATGTTACTAGGATTTCTGCTTAGTATGGTCTGAAAGAAGCTGCTGTGTTGCAGTAGTTTAGAAAGTGTATTCATGGTTGAGGACTGAAGCCTGCAATGAAGGTAAAAGAAAAGAGTGTGGGAGGAGATTGTGGACAGATAGGTATTTTCAGAGCTTAAAAAGAGATAACTTGCTGTGTTTTATCAATTTTAAGAAGAAGATTTTTCTCCACATTTTAACATGTGAGGAAACATAAGACAAAACGGCATTTTTTCTTGGTTATTGGTTCATAAAACAGTGGTGTATCTTACAGTTAGTTAATGGCCTCCTCCTAGATTGTGTAAGATACAGTGATTCCTAGTAATAATACAGTCCCATGTGTGGCCAGGCTGGGGATAGTTGATATAAATCTGAAATTGGGGTTATTGGTGTTTAGGAAAAGAAATGAACAGATGGGAAGATTAGAAGGGTTCTTTGTGTGTTTGTGAAGTGTTACTCCTGAGGATGAAGGCAGAATTAGGTTGAAGAGGAAGATGTTGTCAGGTGCCACCACTGAGGAGGGCAGTTGGTCTCATGTCTTGGGTGTTGGTAGTAAACAGAAGTTGGTAAAAGTGAATGATGTGAAATTCCAAAGAGTATGAGAGCTGAGCCATAAGAGAATGAGGTAGTTTACAGTCACTTGGGAGAAAGCTGGACTGGGAGACAGGAGTGGCTGGAAAAGAAAACTTTCATCTTAGATCCAAGCTCTATCATTTGCAGATTTTGTATGTGTTACTGTAAGTAGAAACCATGCTCCATTATCCTTTTGTTCAAGTGATAAGTACCATGAGGGTTAACAAAAATGGCTAAATCATAGTCAAGTTCCTTGAATATATTGTTTCTTCCTTTGTCTTTAAATTCAGTAATGTTACTGAAAGTAAGTGAAATGTCTTTTAAAGTAGGTTTTATTTGTACATTATTTTTTTATTAAAAACTTAATCTATAAAAGGTTAAAACATCTGTATGGTTTAGGTTTACTCTTTTCCTTTCTAAATAGATAGAGACTTAAGGCTAGGTGTTTTTTTCTTTTCTGAATAATGTTACTATTGAGAATTCTGAAGGAGAAAATATATGATCATGTATAGACAACCTGAAAGTACATATATAGATACCTCTCTATGTGAACTTTAAATATCTGTATAATTCTGCTTATGGGTGACACTGCTTATAATATCCATTATAATTCTTACATAATTTATGTGACACTACTATTTCTTTTAATGGAAGAAATAAACTCAGATATCAAGCTGATGGTAATTGATAAGGGGTTAGTAATTACACTCTGAGGATAATTATTGACCTATGTTTGCACTAATAAAATGTAAAATTTCATAGAACAACCGTTAAGTGGGTATAACAGTGCTCCTCATTGCACAAGCAATTCAGAGACTATGGAATATTTGCTAACCCCTCTTACTTTCCATAAAATGCCTCCTCCCCCAGGTTAAAATACTGTAAGTTGATACAAGGATATGGAGGACTCTGAAAGCATACTGAATAATGTTTGGTATAAAACTAAAAATGTAAACCCTGAATTTACTATCATATTCTCCTAAATGGGCTATATAAAGAGAGCACCCACATAGGAAAAGATATTGTGTATTGGCAATTAAAAATGGTTGCATAATAAAATGTTTGGTTTTGTTTTTAAATAGCTTTAGGTTGGTCTCAGCCATGTGATGTTTGGAGCATAGGTTGCATTCTTATTGAATATTACCTTGGTTTCACAGTCTTTCAGGTATGTATTTAGTAAATGTTACTTACTGATTCATAATGAGCTTTAATGTTAAAGGCATGTTAAAGTTTATGTTTCCATATTGGAAAGTTGCCCTAGTGTCATTATTCTTAAGATGTAAACTTCCATGTGCAAAATAGTCATCCTTCTCTAAAACCATAGTCGAATGAAATACTCTCAGTGAATGGTCATAATTCATTCTGCATGTGGAGCTTTTAAACACGTGGTTCATATTGACTTCATATGATCCATTTTATTGTGATGCTCCTTCATAAATTTACATTAGTGTTACTATGGTCAGTTTTAATTCAGCTCTGGTTATGTTGCACTTTTATTAAAAGAATTCAGAAACAGTAAGTTGTATTAAGCATGTATGACACCCTAGGCACATTTCTAAGCACTGTGTGTATAAAAATGAAAAGACAGCATCTCTCTCCTCAAGGAAGACATACACAGGATAGACATGGGAAAACGTACAGTACAATGTGATACTTGCTATAATGGAACAATGTAGAAGGGAACCCAGAAAAGGTGAACGGTTAAGTTTCCTTCGAGAAGGCATCACTGAGGAATAGGGAGTTTAATCCAAGCTATAAGGAAGAGTAAGAGTTTGTCAGAAAACTAGAGTGTGTGATGGCCATATCAGGAAGAAATGGTATTCATAAATGCAAGAGGCATAAAGGAAGCTACTCTAGTTGAGGAAGGATGAATAGTGCTGCCGGAGTGTCTTGGATAAATAGGAAAATGGTGTCAGTAGGCAAGTACTGATTCATAGTGGACTTGTTTGCCATAGAAAGGTATTTGTTTTATCCTAGGAGTCAGTGGTTTCCAAATGTAGACCGGTCTAAAATGAAAATGATTTTGTAGGGTTGCCGTTCTGGCTTTCATTTAGAAATTATCTCTCCTCTTTTTTTTTGGTATTAAAATGTTCTTTCTATGAAATGATAATAGTTATTGGCTTACTTGGCAGAACAAAAAGGAGAAAATGTTATTTAGGTCTCTACTTGTTTTCCTCATAATTTTGCTTATGTCGGAAAACTAAAAGTCTTGAAAGCTTCAAGTGGTGTAACCATTGGAGAACTTTAAGAGGGTTGTGATTTGATCAAGGTGTGCTGTTGGATGGGGTGAGGGTGGTTAGGAAGTTCCTGGCTAATACTGTCAAGGTTGCTTTGAGGTTATGGCAATGCAGGATGAGGAGGGAGGAAGCTGTGATGAATTATAAGTCACTTAGGTGGCTGTTGCAGAATATATGTGTTCACTGCTATGGGGCACCTCACCAAACTTCTGTCTACTCCGTAGAGATCTGTTAAAAGTACTCTGAGTTTGTAGACAAGTTTGATATCTAGAACATAGCTGTCAGACATTTCTCGGGGGTGGTGTCTGGTTTTGTGGTAGTAAGCTATAGGGTCAAGGAAAAAGTTGAGCACAGTGCATGCTTTCTTCATTCTGACACATATAAAATCCTTCAGATGGTTTTATGATTGTAAATCATTCTGAGATCTTAAGCGTCGATTATTAACTTTGGTGTGAGATGTGGTTTATATTTTAATTCCACCCTCCAAAATAGTCTTCAACTAAGGAACTTTTTGAAGATAATGGAGCTTGTATTATTTATTCCTGTCATGACTTAAGAACATTTTGAAAGCAGTGTGCTAGGCACAGTAGTTAATGGATTTAAAAAGCATTGCACATAGACTCTGCTCTTCAGAGCAAGGATTGGCAAACTATATCCTATCTCATGCCTGCTTTAAAAAATGAAAAAGAATATGTGGTGGAGACCATCTGTGACCATCCAAGCCTAAAATATTTACTATCTGGTCCTTTATAGAAGAAGCTTTCCAGCCTCCGCTTAGGAGTCTACCATTTAGTTTAACAATTTATTCTACTTTAGCCAAAGCTCTGTTACTGTGTAATTTAAGAATATGAGTTTTGAGTTGGGTTCACAGCTCAGGTTTACTCATTGATGAGCTATATGAGCTTGAGCTAGTATCTTAACCTCTTTGAAAGTTATGTTCCCACATTCCTAGCTCAAGGTTGTTGTAAGAATTATTGGGACTGTATTTTTATTGTCTAGGATTAGTGTTACAAAGTTGCTATCCATTGGGTAATGGAGGTTAGTTAAGCAACCGATAAAATGAGTAGCCAGGTTTTTGGTAATCTTCCCAGTCATCCCTCAGTTAAACAGTGCAAGTAATACAAATAAGGAAAAACTGTTCTGTTTTACATTAAACAAATTATTCGAACATTGTAAATCAACTGTACTTAAGTAAAATATACTTAAAAAGTTGTTCCTCAATCAGCTATACAAACCTTACCAATTCATTTCAGAAATCAGACAATCAGTGTAGCTCATTCAGTTTTATTCCATCTTTGAAGTAGAGTGTAATATAAATTGTATAGATGTCTAATCTAGTCCTTTTATGGAAACACTATTTTCTTTTTTTTTCTTATCATTTATTTATTTACTTTTTTGGGGGGTTTACATTGGGTCTTCATTCCAGCACGTGGGCTTCTCTCTTGTTGCGGTACGTGGGTTTTCTCTCTCCACTTGTGGTGTGTGGGTTCCAGAGTGTGTGGGCTCTGTAGTTTGTGGCTCGTGGGCTCTCTTGTGGTGGGCAGGCTTAGTTGCCCCGCAGCGTGTGGGATCTTAGTTCCCCGACCAGGGAGCGAACCCACGTCCCCCGCATTGGAAGGTGTATTCTCTACCACTGGACCACCAGGGAAGTCCCGGACACACTGTTTTCTTGTGTTATCCTTTTATGTGCATGTAGGGAAATGGAAAGTGCTAAGTTTCTTTTTCCTATTTTTTTAGACTAATGATGATAAAGAACACCTGGCAATGATGGAACGTATATTAGGACCCATACCAACACACATGATTCAGAAAACAAGGTATGCTTTTTGAGATTAAAGTCCTTATTGTGTACATGCAGTGGCCTATATTCAAACTATAGAAAACCCATCTTTGTTGTTATTGCTTATTCCAAAGACTGTAGATTTTGGATTATTTTTCATGAAGTCAAGTTTTTGAAAAGTAATGCAATATTTACTTTGTGATCCAGTAAATAAAGTCGTGTTTTTATACTCAGGTTAACCTTTGCATAAATGTTTTCCTAGGTTGATTTAAAAATAATACATAGAGTAGTAAAACGAGCTTGATTTTGGAGTCCTATCTAAATTTGAATTCCAGACTGTTGCAAACCACATGTACGTCTTTGGACAAGAATACTATAAGTGGTTTCAAAACATAGCTTCACCGCAGAAGTCATCCAGGGAATTGTTAACGATTTCTAGCCCCATTCCAGATCTAGTGAAATCAGAATTTACAGGAATGGATCTAGAAACCTCTGTTTTTGAAGCTGGCATTGTTTCACATATGGTACAACTTAGGTGGGATACTAAAACTTCAGAGGGTATAAGATTAGGAAAAATACCATATAAGGTATCCAATATAATTATTGCTGAGATTTTTAGAAATTGTATGTTTATGTATATATAGAGAGATGTCTATGGTTCCATATTTTCCCCCAATCCCCTGTTTGGGGCAGGGTAAGAATGTGGGTTTGGGGTTTCTTTTTTTCTTAAAATTTAATCCAGACTTCTCTTTCCTATAGGAAACAGAAGTATTTTCATCATAATCAGCTAGATTGGGAGGAACATAGTTCTGCTGGTAGATATGTTACGAGACACTGCAAACCATTAAAGGTAAAACAAAAAAACCCCAAAAAACCTGTTTTAACTATTTTTTATTGTCTTTCTTAAACAAAGTCATTTCTCCCCTCAGGAATTTATGCTCTGTCATGATGAAGAACATGAGAAACTGTTTGACCTGATTCAAAGAATGTTAGAATATGATCCAGTGAAAAGAATTACCTTGGATGAAGCATTGCAGCATCCTTTCTTTGACTTATTAAAAAAGAAATAAAATGGAAATCAGTGGTTTTACTATACTTCTCTAGAAGAGATTATTTAAGACTGTGTCAGTCAACTCTAAACATTCTAATATTTTTATAAACCTTAAATTATTTTGTACAGTTAAGTGTAAATGCTGTATGTTTTGTATCAATTGCATAATTATCTTGTTAAGCAAATATGGTCTTGATAATGAATGAAATATAAAAGCTAAAATTAATTTTCCTTTTTTGAGATTAATTACCATTTTTAAAGACCTTTGGAATATCCTTTGCGTCTAGTGATTGATCTTGCTTTTTTGTACATGGAGGTTGACTCTTGGAAGTGATTTTTGTGTTTTGTTTTTTGTTTTTTTTGAGTAAAAGGAAATCTTGACTACTTCATTCTTAAATGAATATTCTTTATTTACCTCAAACTTTCCTTAACTTTAAAAGATTTTTCTGTAATTGTTGAACAGGTAATAAGTATTATTAACTTTAGGTAGGCAGGTATTAGAAACCAAAACCCATAGGAACTGTTTGCTGTTGGAATTTCAATAAATTGTAAGTATTGTGTTCTGTTTCATTGGTTGATGTCAGTGGTGGTAAGTAGCATTCATGGAAAGACATCCAACTTGTGCATCGTAATAGATTAATAAAACCACATACACACTTCGTTTAAGATTAAAGTCTAACTGGAAAGTTAGCTTGGAAAGTCCTGTTTTCCAGTGGTTATTTATGTAGTTAGTCACAAACGTAGAAATAGGAATTCTGATGACTGAGGTTTTTGTTTTTAATGCCAAATCTTCAGGAGTCTAGAAATTGTCCAGTGTCTGTCTCCTTACCATATGAAGTATAAATACTTAAACCTCAGCCTTTGAGACTTTATGGTTATTATTAAACAATTTGTATTTATGTTACTGTTTACTGGAAAACAAAAAAAACGATGATTTGATCGGAGAACACTTGGGAAGAAAACTGCAGAAGTTTCCAGACCCTGATTGGTTAACATAATGAACTTTTTGTTTGTCTGTAGGTATTTTTTTCTGCTTACCTATTTACACATGAAAAACTAAGTGGTAGGGGCTTCCCTAGTGGCACAGTGGTTGAGAGTCCGCCTGCCGATGCAGGGGACACGGGTTCGTGCGCCGGTCCAGGAAGATCCCATATGCCGCGGAGCGGCTAGGCCTGTGAGCCATGACCTCTGAGCCTGCGCGTCTGAAGCCTGTGCTCCGCAACGGGAGAGGCCACAACAGTGAGAGGCCCGTGTACCACAAAAAACAAAAAACAAACAAACAAACAAAGCTACATGGTAAATGTTAATTTAGTAAAAAAAAAAAACCCAAAACTATTGAGCAGTCTGCCAGGTAAAAATATTTTTTGTTGTAGAATTCATGATTGCTTATCCAGATAAAGTTTTTTGTTAAAAGTATTCCCATTTCTGAAGTGCATTACCAAAAATTTGAGTTTCATCTGCATTCTGAACATAAGATGCATGTAATTTTTTGGTATGACAAATGGTGATACCAAGTGGGTTTCTCTACATGATCCGCTGGTAGCATTTTTACATATAGTAAAGCTATGTTCCTGACGTTGACTAGGAATTTAAGAAAGCTGAAATAAGTTTTGCCATAGAATCACTGCCTAAATTATTCTTAGGCCCTGATGCAGTCCACATATAGTTCAACTATGTTATATGTTATAAGGTTTTTTTTAAAGGAGCATTTGATGTAAAGAAAAGGTTTTTCCTTAACACAGCAATCTCGTTATAGAGATTAAGAAGTCAGCCATCCTTTATTTTCCTCTCCATTTCCATACTGCTAGTGCCACTGTACTACCGAAGCCTCCTGACCTTTCCCTACAAGTGCTCCAGGTTCCCAAATTAATGTTTACTTTCTCCCCCATCAGAAACTCATTCCTTTGGAGTAGCTGATCTCAGGATATAGGAGGAAAGAAAACTATCCACACTCTTTCTTACTAAGAAGTTAATGATTGCTAACCCCTTTCCCTGCTGAAAAGTATTTACATTCTTCACTAAGGGCATTTGCTAGTTCCCAGGCCCAATTCATGGAAGTTTAGGAATTAAAGTGAAACTTCAGTGAATTAGGTAGGATAGAAGAAAAGTTTAGTGGTGAGGATGGTACCTCTGGTATCATATGAGTGTCTCCTGCTAACCTTCCTTCCCATCTTTTGTGAACTCTCAGGTTCCTACTCTTATTTGCCTTTTTCCTTGTACTTCTGGACTCAATTTCTGAAAGCACCAGGTTTTTATTTGACAGTGTTGGGAGCTACAGCACTAACAGGAAAGGTTTAGAATGGCCAGTGTATAAATATGGATCATTTGTAACTGGGTATTTTCCCTCATGATTTGATGTCTCATAGTTTACTATTTCTAGAAATTCCATTGACGTCAAACCTAGTTTTAAAAGTGCAGCTAAATAGGTTATTTCCAGTGTTTTCTGCTACTGCTTATTTGCTCAGGTGTTCTCATTCATGCATTCATCAAAATTTTTGGAGTAGACGAATAAAATTGACTTACGCAGTTGACAGTAGAAAAATACCCAGTGGAGTTTTGTAGTTTGTACAACTGAAAACTATTCCTCTGAATAATCTTGAAGGGCTTGATGCTAGAGAAATTAGAAATGACTCAGCCACGACTCCTGATAATTGCGGCTGAATTGTGACTTAAACTCATGTATCCTAGATTCTAGCATTGTGCCTTCTTGTGATAATACACCTTACTGAGTTAAAAACTTCAGTTTGATTCTTGTTCATGGTTCTGTGAAATGGGATGAAATGAATGTAATGGCTAATAGTTTAATTACTTGGATTCCATTTTTCTCACGTTTTTCTTTAGTAGTTGATACATAGCTTCAACCATCAAAATGGTTAAAATGGTATGATAATTTGAAAATATACTCTGTTTTAAGTAGATAGGCAGATAACCTATATTTAAACTTACCTTGACATCCTGGAATGAAGAAACACTTTGTCAGTTAGTGGCCTGGCTTTTTAACTCATTTCCAGTTTGAAATTTCTGATTCCCACAAAATTTGGTGCAAGTAAGGTATTTTAAATTTAAACATCCAGGGACTTCCAGGGTGGTGCAGTGGTTAAGAATCCACCTGCCAATGCAGATGGCGCAGGTTTGAGCCCCAGTCCGCGAAGATCCCACATGGCCGAAGCACCTAAGTTGGAGTGCCACAACTGCTGAGCCTGAGCTCTAGAGCCCGAGAGCCACAACTACTGAGCCTATGTGCTGCAAGTACTGAAGACCGCATGCCTAGAACCTGTGCTCCTCAAGAGAAGCCACCGCAATGAGAAGCCTGCGCACCGCAACGAAGAGTAGCCCCCACTCACCGCAACTAGAGAAAGAGCACACACAGCAATGAAGACCCAACACAGCCAAAAATAAATAAGTTTTAAAAAATTTGTAAAGTTGAACATCTAGTACTTCGTTTAACAAGCTGCATTTTCAGGGAATTCCCTAGTGGTCCAGTGGTTAGGGCTCTGCTTCCACTACAGGGGGCACTGGTTCAATCACTGGTCAGGAAACTAAGATCCCACATGCCAAGCAGCCAACAACAAAAAAAGGCAACCTTTTCAAATAGAACAGAAGAATTCATGAGTCATTAACAGTATTAATAGCGTCAGTAATTGTTGGCTTAGTAGATTGCACGTTTGCAAATAAATAGGTAGAAACAAATTTAATTCTTAAAAGAGTTGATCCAATTAGTTGGTTAATTGGTTTTATTTTTTTCCATATTTCATAGAGGGAAGGTAAAGTTTTAAGTCAGGTTGGCTTTACAACTCCTTGGCCAGTCTAGACTTTGCGAACAGTTTTATGTTAGTGATTTTTTAAAATAACATGCAAAAGTTGAATAATGAACCTCTAAATATATATAGCCCAGCTTAAAAAATCAAAAGCATTTTTCAAATTTTGTTTCATCAGTTCCCCAACTTATTTTCCTGTTGCATTTAAGTACAAATGTCAGATACCATTTCATCCATATTTCTGTACTGTATATCTTTTACCATGAGTTTCTAATGCGTGTATCACACCTAACAAAATAATTCCATATCTGGTAGGGTCTATAAAGTTTCATGATTGTCTAAAGAGTTATTTTAAGTTAGTTTGAATCAGTACCGAGTCAGGGTCCACACATAGCTAATTTGTCTCAGATCTCTTAATCACTATGTGCCTTTTTCTCCTCTTTTTATTTCTTTGCTAATTGAAACTTGGTCATTTGTCTTTAGAGAATTTCCCATATTCAATATTTCATTGCAGTGGTGTCCTTTCCTCTAGTCCCCACTTATCCGGTAAACTGGTAGTTAGTGAAGTTTTTTTAATAGTATTCCTTCTGATAAATACAGAAGGGATGTTAGAAATACACTGTGTTGCTACTCTTTATGAAATATTATATTTGGGCACCAATCATCAGTGGATGCTAAAACCATGAGGGGAAAACTGATGGAGACCTTTAAAATGAAGGGATCAGGCTGAACCTCAGGTTGGCAACCAGATAGATGTGTTGATATGCGTCTGAGGTGATGCAATAGGAAATACACAACACCTGTGGGGTATCACTGCCTTTAAAACAAAAACATTGAATTTGGATCTAGTCAAGCCTGTAGATTGAAATTGAAATATAAATAAGCATCCCATCCCTTTTTGTTCATTTCTTACCTGTCTGTTAATTCTTTGGGGTAGCAGTTCAATGAATTAAAAGAGCTCAGACTTCTTACTAGCATGGTTTCAACTTTAGTCCTAGGCCTTCTCTGTGTTTGGAGGAGTAAGTTACCTTAAAAACTGTACTTCCTTACTTGGAATTACTGAGGGATAATATCTGTCATCTAATAGCCAATGCAGGGGACACAGTTTCAATCCCTGGTCTGGGAAAATCCCACATGCCACGGAGCAACTAAGCCCGTGCGCCACAACTACTAAGCCCACACACTGCAAATACTGAAGCCCATGCACCTAGAGCTCGTGCTCTGCAACAAGAGAAGCCACAACAGTGAGAAGCCCGTGCACCACAACTAGAGAAAGCCCACACTCAGCAACAAAGACCCAACACAGCCAAAAATTTATTTTTTTTTAATCTAGCAGATTAACTGGCTTTTAGTAGACCCACTAGTAAATAGCAGTTATGTACTTTGTTTTCTATAAATGCTTTAACCCCTAGTAAATAGCAGTTACTTTGCTTTCTATAAATGCTTTAACCCATGTGACTTCATGTTTTTTAAATTTTCCCAGTAATGTTGGTTGTTCCTCTTTAGGGCACCAGGAATTACAAAACTATCAAGAATTCTACTTTTTTTTTCTTTTTTTTTTTGTGGTATGCGGGCCTCTCACTGTTGTGGCCTCTCCCGTTGCAGAGCACAGGCTCCAGACGAACAGGCTCAGTGGCCATGGCTCACGGGACTAGCTGCTCCACGGCATGTGGCATCTTCCCGGACTGGGGCACAAACCCGCGTCCCCTGCATCGACAGGCAGACTCTCAATTACTGCACCACCAGGGAAGCCCAAGAATTCTAGTTTTGACTCCCTATCATAGCAGTTTTTATTGTGACATTTCACTGAAACTGGAAGGGGGAATAGAATTTTCAAAGAATTTTCAAAGAATTTTTCTTTTTTTAACCAATCAAGAATGGTCAACTATTCAGATATATTTTCTTATATTCACTCCTTTCCTGGTTGTAGTTTGTTTTTAAACGTTGCAATTCTGGGGAGAAGTTATATATAATTAAAAGACTTTAGCATAGATTTAATTGTAAAGGGACAATTTGTTGTCCCTTTGGGATATTTAATCCTAAATCCTAAATATCGCAAAGGAGCAGACACCTCATAGGTCTAGTTCTTTAGATACTATCAACAGCAGTTACATGTAATGAGATTAAAGATTAATTGTAGATTTGGAGGAGTTCCCATGCACCCCCTCCTCCCAGTGACTTAAAGTGTTTCCCATTACAAATATAAATGAAAATTAAGGTTTTTTTAACTTAAAAAAAACAGTGCTCCTTTTTTTTATCATGAGCTTTGAATTTTATTTTTATTGAAGTATTAGTTTCAAGTATACAGCAAAGTGATTCAGTAATATATATACATATATATGTGTGTATATATATATATATATATTCCTTTTCAGATTCTTTTCCATTATAGGTTACTACAAGATATTGAATATAGTTCGCAGTGCTATACAGTAGGTCTTTGTCATTTATTTTATATATAGTAGTGTGTATCTGTGAATCCCAAACTCCTAATTTATCCCTACCCCACTTCCCCTTTGGTAACCATTTATTTTCTATGTCTGTGAGTCTATTTCTGTTTTGTACATAAGTTCATTTGTATCATCTTTTTAGATTCCACATATAAGTGATATCAAGATATTTTTCTTTGACTTATTCACTGAGTATGATAACCTCTAGGTCCATCCATGTTGCTGCAAATGCCATTTTTCATTCCTTTTTCATGGCTGAGTAATATTCTAGTGTGTGTGTGTGTGTGTGTGTGTGTGTGTGTGTGTGTGTGTGTGTGTCTGTGTGTATCCACTCATCTGTCGATGGACACTTTGGTTGCTTCCATGTCTTGGCTATTGTAAATAGTGATGCTATGAACATTGGGGTGCATGTATCCTTTCAAATTAGAATTCATTTTCATCTTTTCTGGGTATATGCCCAGGAGTGGGATTGCTGGATCATATGGTAGTTCTAGTTTAGTTTTTTGAGAAACCTCCATGCTGATTTCCATTGTGGTTGCACCAAATTATGTTCCCACCAACAGTGTAGGAGGGTTCCCTTTTCTCCACACCCTCTCCAGCATTTATTTTTTGTAAACTTTTTGATGATGGCAATTCTGACTGGTGGAGGTGATACCTCAGTAGTTTTGATTTGCGTTTCTCTAATAATTAGCAATGCTGAGCATCTTTGTGTGTGTCTGTTGGCCATCTGGATGTCTTCTTTGGAGAAATGTCTATGTAGGTCCATTTTTTGATTGGGTAGTTGGGTTTTTTGTTATTGAGTTGTACGAGCTGTTTGTATATTTTGAAAATTAAGCCCTTGTTGGTCACATCATTTGCAAATATTTTCTCCTAGTCCATAGGTTGTAGTTTTGTTTTGTTTATGGTTTCCTTTGCTGTGCAAAAGCTTATAAGTTTGATTAGGTCCCATTTGTTTATTTTTGCTTTTATTTCTTTTGCCTTGGGAGGCTGTCCTAAGAAAACATTGCTATGATTTATGTCAGAGAATGTTTTGCCTATGTTCTCTTGTAGGAGTTTTATGGTGTCATGTCTTATATTTAAGTCTTTAAGCTATTTTGAGTTTATTTTTTTGTATAGTGTGAGGGAGTGTTCTAACTTCATTGATTTACATGCAGCTGACTGTCCAGCTTTCCCAACACCACTTGATGAAGAGACTGCCTTTTCTCCATTGTATATTCTTGCCTCCTTTGTCGAAGATTAATTGACCATAAGAGGGTGCGTTTATTTCTGGGCTCTGTATTCTGTTCCATCGATCCATGTCGTTTTTTGTGCCCATACCACACTGTTTGGATTACTGTAGCTTTTGTAGTATTGTCTGAATTCTGGGAGGGTTATGCCTCCAGCTTTGTTCTTTTCCCTCAGGATTGCTTTGGCAAATCTGGGTCTTTTGTGGTTCTGTATAAATTGTAGGATTATTTATTCTAATTCTGTGAAAACTGTCATGGGTAATTTGATAGGGCTCACATTAAATCTGTAGATTGGTTTGGGTAGTATGGACATTTGAACAATGTTAATTCTTCCACTTTGAGAACATGGGATATCTTTCCATTTCTTTGAGTCATCTTCAGTTTCTTTTATCAATGTTTCACAGTTCTCAGCAAATACGTTTTTCACCTCCTTGGTCAGGTTTATTCCTAGGTTTTTTGTTTTTTTGTTTTTGATGTGATTATAAAATGAATTGTTTTTTTACTTACTCTTTCTGATATGTCATTATTACTGTAAAGAAGTGCAACAGGTTTCTGTATGTTAATCTTATATCCTGCTACCTTGCTGAATTCATTTATCAGTTCTAATAGCATTTGTGTGGAGTCTTTATGGTTTTCTATATAGAGTATCATTGTCATCTGCATATAATGACAGTTTTCCCTCTTCCCTTCCAATTTAGATACCTTTTTAAAAAAAAACCCAGTGCTTTTCAACGCTGCTGGATTTACTCTTAACTAAAGGCAACATGGGTAGGTACAGTTTTGAGAATGATTGATAATAACCAGCCTAAATGATTAGAGCATGTCATTAATAGAGGAGTTTAATTTTTAAAGATCTTGCTATTATTTTTTTAATATTTTTTCCCATTATTTTTAGGAACATTTAAGTTATGTTGTGTGTCCTCACAATAATTGCACATGTGAGAACAATATGACTTGTGTGACAATGCTTGCCTGCAGAGTCAGATTGAATTTAGACCCTGGGATTCCCTGTATAGGTAGACAAATTAGGTATTCTCTGTAGTCTCATCTATGAGTTGAAATACTAATACCTAACTTCCCAAGAGTGGTTGTGAGGATTAAATAAGGTAATTTATATAAAGTAGCTGTTATTTTCACCATTTCTTGATTTATACCCTATATTCTTGATTTATACAGTATTCTATAGTCTATAAATGATTTTCCTATCCTTTTGGTTTTAGTCCTGTAGGAACCATATGAAATGAGCACAAATAGATACTATTTCCATTTGTATGTTACCATGGTACATCTATTTTCCATCCATTTATTTATTTATTTATCTATGAAGTGTTTTATGTAGGAAGTATATATTTGGGTCTTGCATTTTTATCTAATCTGACGATCTTTTTTTAAAAACATCTTTATTGGAGTATAATTGCTTTACAATGGTGTGTTAGTTTCTGCTGTATAACAAAGTGAATCAGTTATACATGTACATACATCCCCATATCTCTTCCCTCTTGCGTCTCCCTCCCTCCCATCCTCCTTATCCCACCCCTCTAGGTGTTCACAAAGCACTGATCTGATCTCCCTGTGCTATGTGGCTGCTTCCCACTAGCTATCTATTTTACATTTTGTAGTGTATATATGTCCATGCCACTCTCTCACTCTGTCCCAGCTTACCCTTCCCCCTCCCCATATCCTCAAGTCCATTCTCTAGTAGGTCTGCATCTTTATTCCCATCTTGCCCATAGGTTCTTCATGACCATTTTTTATTTTTTTTTAGATTCCATATATATGTGTTAGCATATGGTATTTGTTTTCTCCTTCTGACTTACTTCACTCTGTATGACAGACTGTAGGTCCGTCCACCTCACTACAAATAACTCAATTTCATTTCTTTTTATGGCTAAGTAATATTCCATTATATATATGTGCCACAATCTTTGCCTGTTAGTTGTGTTTAGACCATTTATATTTAATGGGATTTTTGATATTTTGGGGTTTAGATTACCATCTTCCTATTTTTCTATTTTTCCCATTTCTTCCCATTTTCCTTCTTCTGCTTTATTTTGAACTGAGTATTTTTCATAATTCTACTTTATTAGCTGGTTTATTAGCTAAACCGTGTGTATGTGTTTGTGTGTGCGTGTGTGTGTGTTTAGCATGTGCTTTAGAGTTTGTAGTATACATCCTTATCACAGTATGCTTGTAATTGACATTATACTATGTCACATACAGTAAAAGAATCTTTTAACAGTAAACTACCATTTTCCCCTCCTGGGCTTTATACCATTTTGCCATACATTTTACTTAGCCATATGTTAAAACCCTGCAATACATTGTTATTTTTGCCTTAAACCATCTATTATCTTTTAAAGAGATAATACATGTCCTTTTTGTTTCTTTTTTTTTCAAGCTTTTTCCTTCGGTTTCATTTTAGATAGTTTCTACTGCTATATTTTCCTTTTTTAAAAAATATATATTTATTTATTTGGCAGTGTTGGATCTCCATTGCTGTGCACGGGCTTTCTGCATTTGCCATGAGCGGGGGTTACTCTTCGTTGCAGTGTGCGGGCTTCTCATTGCGGTGGCTTCTCTTGTTGCAGAGCATGGGCTCTAGGTGCACGGGCTTCAGTAGTTGTGGCTCATGGGCTCTAGAGCACAGGCTCAGGAGTTGTGATGCACGGGTTTAGTTGCTCCATGGCATGTGGGATCTTCCCGGACTAGGGCTTGAACCTGTGTCCCCTGCATTGGCAGGTGGATTCTTAGTCACTGAGCCACCAGGGAAGTCCCATCTACTGCAACTTTGTTAACCTCCTACCGTGTCTAACCTACCTTTAATCCCATAGAGTTTAATTTTCATCTCAACCTTGTCATTTTAGCCTCTAGATTAGACTTTTAACAAAAATCTTGTGTCTCTACTTAACATGTTCAGTCTCTCCTCTTAGTTCCTTGAACATATAGAATACAGGTATAACCTTTAATATCCTTATCTGCTAATGCTATCATCTCTTTCATTTCTGAGGTGGTTTTGATTGATTGCTGTCTCTCCTATCATGGGTCATATTTTTTGCTGTTTTGTGTGCCTGGTAATTTTGGCTTTTTGTTTTACCTTGTTAAGGTTATTGGGTATTTTTATATTCACTTGAGCTTTATTATGGAACATGATTAAATTACTTGAATCATTTTGATCTTTTCAGGTTTGGGGTTTAAGCTTTATTAGGCAGGACGAGAGCAGCATTTAGTCTAGGGCTAGTTTATGCCCACTACTGATGCAAAATCTTTTGAGTACTCTACCCAATGCCCTCTGAATTATAAGGTCTTCCATGCTGGCTGGTGGGAAGAAGAGCTCTCCCTGGCCTGTGGGCTGTGGGGATTGCTTCCTCTCTAATTAGAGTCTCATCCTTTTGAGTGGTTCTGTCCTGGCCCAAGTAGTTTCCTCACAAATGTGATGACCTCAGGCGGAGACTTCTCTTTCTCTGTGCAGCTCTGCTCTCCAGTCCTCTACCCTGCAAATTCTAACTGCCTCAGCTTCTTTGGACTTGCAGCTCCTTCACCTTAGGGTGGCTCTGCCTGGGTCCCCCTCCCTGCACTGTGGCCTGAAAACATCTCTCCATAGAGTAAGGTGGGACAATCCTTGGGCTCACTTCATTTTTCCCCCATCTCCCAAGGGTCACTGTCCCTCATTGCCTGATGTCCAGTATCTTGAAAACTGCCGTTTCATATAGTTTGTTTAGTTTTCTAGTTTCAGATAGAGTAAGTCTAGTCCCTGTTGGTATATCCATTTTGCAAACTAGAAAACTGGGGGTCTGAAATAGTAAGTAGCTGTGAGCTATTAGTGGAACCAGAACTGGAATCTAGGCAATATACATCAATACCTGACGCTTTTTCCACAATATCATACTGCCTTTTCTAAGTAACAATTTCCTCATGTAATTGAAACTTATCCTTTTAAGACTTAAAGCTTAATTTGAACCATTTTTGTTGGAAATTAAAAAAAATTTTTAAGTACTCCTGCCTTCTTAAACAGAGCATTTTGAATATGTCTGAACCTCTTCATTATCAACATTATTTATAATCTTATACAGTGGTTATCAACCCTATCTGACCCAAGTAATGCTTTTTGAATAAAATATTTTATAATGCCCTTTTATTCTGAAGAGTCTGAGCCCTTGAGAAACATCAGGCTGGGTTTCTGCACTTGCTATTTACAGTTAGGATGGGCAAAGGAGGGCCAGAAGGTGCCTGGCATATTCCTCCCTGTCCCCACTGTATAAAAGCAGCCTCCTCTCCCTACTGTTGAGGGTCAGGTACTCCTGTCAAAATGGTGACTCTTAGACTTCAGGTCCCTGGACACAGAGTTCAAAGTGCCCTGGGGGGCAGCCATAGCTTGTAGTTGAATGGATCCCTGCTGTGTGCCCTTGCAAGTGTAACACTCTTGAGAAGTAGGACCTCCAATCCTGCAGGGCCCAGCTTTGTGAGGACAGCAAGCACAAAATCCCCCAGTGAGTCACGGGACGTGATGGTGAGTGGAGCTACTCTTGCTTCTACCCGTTGGTTCCTGGACCCATGCATTATTGGAAAAAAAGGGTCATGTAGAGGTCCCTCTTTTTTTCTTTTCTTTTTTTTGTGGTACGTGGGCCTCTCACTGCTTTGGCCTCTCCCATTGCGGAGCACAGGCTCCGGACGTGCAGGCTCAGCAGCCGTTGCTCAGGGGCCCAGCCACTCTGCGGCATGTGGGATCTTCCCAGAGCGGGGCACGAACCCATGTCCCCTGCATCGGCAGGCAGACTCTCAACCACTGCACCAGGAGGGAAGCCCGAGGTCCCTCATTTAATGCGTATTCCACATCCTGAAAGATGGCACTGCAGTCTTTTATCATATTGTCTCTGAATACTCTGAGTTGGTGCTTCACCTGTGCCTTCAAAAGGCAGTTCCAGTGTTCTGTGAGGCTGGCTGCTTCTGGCTGGTGCAGGATGTAATACAACCAGTGGATTCCATGGTCATGGGCTCACTCCCCCTCTTCCTCTGCTGTAAAGTGGGTTCGCTGGTCAGATGCTCTGTTATATAGGACTCCACACCTGTGGAATGGGGAATCTGTATGGATAGTGGTGCTGCCTGAGGCTCTGCAAACAGGGAAGACAAGCCCATACCTAGTATAGCTATCCACCCCTGTGAGGGACAAAGTGCTGGCCCTTCTGGGATGGAGGGAGTCCAAAGTAGTTGATTTGCCACCAAGTAGCCAGTTGGTCTCCCTGAGGACTAGTGCCTATCGCTGACAGGTTAGCCATTTCAGAGGCAGCAGTAGCTAGATTGACCTTGGTAATCTGTATGCATGTTAGGGAATGCAGTGGATTCCTGCCCACCTCCCAGATCTGCTCTCCACCACTCTGACTCAGCTCTCTGCCCTTATGAGGCTGACCTCTTTGCATTGCATCATCTGGGCTCCCTTGCCCTGTAGGTTTGGTCAGTGGGAGGCCCAGCAGTTCAGAGAGTAAGAGGAGAGAGAGATTATACCCCAGCTCCTTACCTTCCAAGCCATGGTTTTGCAGAGGTGGTATCCCTTGACCAAAGGCCACAGCTCCTGTTGAGCTGACCTTTGTTGAGCTCCGAGCATTCACAGGGTTCCCACACAGTTCGTTCTTCTCCCCCCTGTAGCTAGAGATGATAGTGGCCTCCCACTGTTTATACTCCAGAGTGCTTCTTCAACATCCCCTGTTGACTTCCCTTTATCTGCCCCACCATGTAGACAGTCTCTACAATCAGACTGTCTTCAGTCTGAGGATGCCATCTGTTCCTTCCAGGACCCCAGCTTACAAAATAGAGTATTTTCTGCCTTGTCTTTTAAATTAAGCTGTAGACAGTAAACCTATTTTCGCCTTTCCTTAATTCACTTGACAAATATTTGCCAGATCCTGTACTGCTCTTTGAGAAAACAGGGGTGAACAAGACAAATGGATAACTTTGTCTTGTTAATAAAAAGGTAACTTCAAACAATGATAAATGATCTTCCTGAGTAATCCTTCTGAGGACTGCGAGTGAAGCCTCCTTAGATTGGACAGTCTGGGTAGGTCTTTTGGAGATAGTGAGGTTTAAGGACCTGAGGACCTTGACCTGAAGGAGGATCTTGCTCAAAGATCGGAGAGCAGGATATTCCAGATAGTGAGGCTGTAGGCAAGGGCAGAGGCCAAAGAGACCAAGGAGCTTGGCTTGTTTAATACACAGAAGCTTCTGGAATATGGTGAACAATACTTTACAGGTGTTGGGCAATTTAACTATGTGTTTGTAGCAAGAATGATGTGCCCACTTGTAACATGCTGTTGGCCTCTTTTCAAAGAAGACAATCCAGTTTGCTGAGCAAGTACTTTTCAGACAATTTATTGGGCATATGCTTGATCTTAGCAAGACCTATCACTGTATAACCACTTAACTGTGACCCCAAGTTACCTAAGGTCACAGCTACAAAGTTGCAGAGGTGAGATGCCAACCATTTGTTTTATTCCAATCTTGGAGGTAACTTTCCCCTCCAAATTCAGGAGTTAAGGAGGAATATGTCAGCTGAAGGTCCTCAACCACGTTAAGAGATAAGTAATCTATCCAAAGACGCTAATAAATCCAAAGATACCCAGAGAGTGGGAAGATATAACAGGTCTTGTTTTCAAAAACGGCTGTGGATTTGCCCAAATTACAAAGGTCCAAGCAAGTCTGTTGTTTTTATTTGATTATTACTGGAGTTAGTGGGAGAGTTATGTGGGACCCATTTTAGGATACAATATGCCTGGTAGGAATCTGAGCCAGCAGAGAATGTGCTTGGCTTCCAGCCTTGCCCCCCTTTCTTGAAAAAGACAGTTCCGGCCATTTGATTCTCATTCAGGCTTTCCTACTTTACCCCTGGGGTGTACATTTGCATCAGAATCGCAGTATAGGTTAAATGTGGTGCATACTAGATGATTATTTTTGGCCAAGTGGTGTTTCCACTACAGAATTAAGCCATCAGCTCATCAAAAGTTGGAGTTCTTTTCCCCTATCTTTTGCATTTGTTAAAGCCTAAATTTTCTCAAATGAAAGACTTCTGTAGGTCAGGAACAAGGTCTTACCATTTGTTTCCAGCACCGCATGTCTGGCACATAATAAATGGTGAGAGTATTAAATATTCTAAGAGGCATCCTTCCACTAGGCTCAATCCCGACCCTGACTGCGTCTGTAAGTATGAATGCACAAGAGGTCGCTTTCCACCACCAAGCGGCACTAGGGCACCATCTAGAAAGGATTCACTAAGTTTTCCACAGGGTTTGAAGTTTCGTACCTCAAAACTTCTGACACTTCAAAGTGTCAGGTTAATTCACAAGTCGAGGGGAATTTTCCCAACAAATGAATGATGCCGCAGCCAGGGGTAGGCTGCAGAAGGCGCTCTGAGTCTCTGGGTGCACCACAGACCACTTGGAATCGCAGCTGGAACTCGGGCTGCGGAGTTGCAGAGGTGCATGCGCGGGAGTGGGTGCAGCCCGGCGTCCAGGTGAGGGCGGAGGTGCGTGCTGCGCGTGGGGTCAGCCAGGTACGCGCTGTGGGGCTCCGAGGAGCCAGCTCCGTTTCCGTCCCCGCCCCCTCGCCACGCAGTTCTGGCCTGGCCGCTCCTCCCCTGGGTGGGTCCCGGCCCCTCTTCTGGCAGGGTCTATTTGCATAGAGGAAACTGCCCAAAGTGGCCGCTGTGGAGGAGCTGGCGGCAGGGAAGGGGGCGTGCGCCACAGGCCGCTGTTGCCTGGAGACCAAGCCCCGCGCTGGGCCGAACTCGTTCCTCGGGCTCTCCAGCACGCTCAGCCAGCGACCCCGGCTCTGTGCACCGTCCTCTCTGAGAGTCCACCCGCGATGAGTTCACCTTGAGTCCAGGCCAGGGCGCTAGCGGTGACGCGCGGAAGGGCTGCCAGACGGGCGGCGGCGGTGCGCAGCTCCCCGCGACAGCAGCCACAGCCTGGGCGGTGAGCGCGCTGTGCTTGCCGCTCTCCGCCGGCTCAGCGGTCGCCTGCCTGCTGCTGGGCGTCCAGGCCGCCGCGCTGCAGGGCCGGGTGGCGGCGCTCGAGGAAGAGCGGGAGCTGCTGTGGCGCGCGGGGTCGCTGGACACCCTGGTCGCCTGGGCCGAGCCGCAACTTGAGCACCTGCTGCGCGAGGTAAGTCGCTGAGCATGGGTCTGGGATTGTCCGTGCACCGGGAGCCGTCGCGGTGCGGAGCGGCCGCCGGCCACCCGTGAGCGGCTGAGTCCGTCCGAGCAGCCTGCGCGGGGTCGGGGGTGGGGTGGGGTGGGGAGGGAGGCTCGGGTGCTGGCGGCCGAGGGGTCCTGCTGTTCCTGCTCCAGCCTCAGGGTCGGCCTACGTGAAAAACAACCTAGAAGGGCTGTTTCGGGGACGAGCAGGGGGAGGAAGAGGAAAGACTGCGGGCTTTGAAATAACAGATCTGGGGGCGAGTCTCCACGGGTGTGTGCGCTCGGACCGGTGGCTTCCCGCCTGCATTAAGGGCCTGCCTTCCTACCTGTGCCGGGATAATGAAGAAGCTCTTGCGGGAAGTGTGTGGTGACTTCTGTCACTGGTAGCAGCTACTGTTCCCAACGCTGATATACCTGCAGATGTGTGGGGCCCCCAGCAGACCGGCGGTTTCCTGGTGGCAGGAAACCTCAGTCAGAACCTGGATGGGGCCCTTGAAGGGACATGGTCAATCCAACCTGCCCTGTCCACCCTACGGCCCCTCAGGAAAGTGTTTCAGAACAGCTCCATCTTGGAGATGTTGTGCTGTGCTTGGGGTTGCTTGGGCTCAGCGCTCACCCAGGGCAACCCAGACCTGAGGGGGTGCCAACATCAGCTTGGCAGGGTGAGGGGAATAAAAAACAGTCTGGGCCAGAAAATACAGACTCTGGATTCGGTCGTCGCCACCTAGGCGATGCCACCTGGGCATTGTGGACCCAGCAGATGCTGAGTTTCCTTGCTGGAAGCATCATATGAGACTCTCTGACACTTCTGTTAAGCTTGCTGCTATGTGTCTTCAAAGCAGGAGCCACATTTGGGACTTCAATTCTCTCACCCATCATGCTGATCAAAACCTCCAGCAGGGCACCTCCCCATAGAACAGTGGTGGTAGACTGGCCAGAGTGCCCCTGTTTGTGCTGGCCTCCCTTGCATGAGCCATCCTCTTCTTCCTAGGAAAGGCAGCTACCCCAAGGTCGCAAGCATACTCCCCAAAGGGGCATCCTCAACTGTAGTATGAATAGCACCACAGTGTTTCAAGGTAGAGGAGAGGATGGGCAGGGCTGTTACTACCATTTCCCCTGAGCTGTGCCCAGCTGTGATCTTTATTACTGTAGCTGTGTATCCATTTTTGAGTTAATTTAGATTCTTTAAGGTGAATGGGAGAAGACTGTACCATGCCTTTGTGTTCACCATACCTATTTCTTAGTCACTTTAATTTAAGCCAGTATCACATCTCTTCTAATTTGGTTTGGGGCAAAATTGCTGCTTCATGAAATGATTTCCTATGTTCCTCTTGAAAGTGCCTGCAGACTTTAGAAATCTCTCTGCAGCCCTGCTGGCAACTCCTGGTGATGTTTTCATAATTGCAGCCCATTACCTTTTGGCAAATCCTTAGAGACAAGGATGTTGAATTGATTTATGGAGGGCCAGTAAATTTTCTACCTGTTAGTGCTATAACTGTGGCTGTTCTTTCAAATGGGGGGCCACTTTTACTTAATAAAAAATAAACTGCGAGCTTTGATTGAGTAAATCAGAAATCCCAGTAAAACCTTTTAGAAGGAACTTGCAAATTGTGTCCATTAATAAGGAGGGGAGTCCTGGAAAAGCAGCCACTGCTGAGATTTTCAAGTCCTGAACTATGCAGATCATAGGAGGCTTCATCCTGCTTCCAATGAGTTACTGGGCAGAGTGTTCCCCCTCTCTCTCCCTCTCTGTTTCTCTCTCTCTCTCTCTCTCTCTCCATACCCCTCTCCCCCGCCCCCCACCCCGCACTTCTTTCCTCTTCATTAGTAAGGGGAAGGGAAAATTTGAAATCCTGGGATTTCCACTTGAAATTCGCTATACCATTCTGCAGGCTATACCATTAGCATAGGATACATCTTAACACTTCGTGCTACTAGCTAACCAAATTTGGTGTTGAGGAGTCTCTACTTGGAGCATCTGAGATGCCACACTATGAATGCAGTTGGGGTTCAGCTTCTGGCTGTTTGAGTGTCCCTCTGAAAAGGCATCTCTTTCCCAGGGCACCAGTCTGTTCCTGCTCCTAGCCATTCTTCTTACAAATGTCACTGAATGGGAAATGTGCATGGCCTGGCCAGTGATCCTGAGAGTCCCTGGCTGAGATGAGGGGACTCATGGGAGGTGCATAGTGGGAGTCGGTAATTGGGTTTAAGTAGATGTGAAGATAATTTAGGAAAACTCTTCGGTATGAAGGACAAATAAATAATGAACTGAAAATCTCTTAAAGAAAGAACCTTTGTACTTGAACATGTTTTTCAGTTCTAATTTGTTCTCAGTGAAGCATCCTTTCAGCCTGTGCTGAAGTAGTTGTGTATGTGAGGATGCCTGCAGCTTGTCCTTTTACCAACAAGCTTGTTTTCAGAGAATAGAAATCCTTACCAACCATACACAACTTTAATGTCAGAAAAAATAAGGAAACAATAAGCCAACAGAAGCCACTGTTAATATGGGACCCACTGTCTTTGTTCCCTTGGGAACAGAACTGTGAAATAACTTCTTTGGGACTGCCTGATGTGCCTGATAATGTAGATATAGAAGCTACAAAAAAGGGATATTCATGATAACTCATCATTATTAAAGACCCTTCCCATGGTACAAAATAAAGAAATGGTTTTCAGAAAATAAAAGCAAGATTTTTGAGCAAGAGTCATTAACAATAGTGTCTTCAGTATGACCCCAAAATATACATGCAAAACAAGCATATGATATTATGCTTTTAAAGTGCTTTAAAGAGCTTGCCTCAGTAATCAAACCCCCCATTAGTTATACCTATAGTTACAGTATTACAAAAGCTTAAATTTTAGAGTAAATAAAATAGCTGCTATACTACAGCAAAAATTTTAATGCAAGAATTAAAGAAATATTTAGTTGTATTCAGAGGAAACTATTTTCAGCTTACGAGTGATTTATTGTTGGCTGTTGGTCTTCCATTCTCCAGACCAATCAGTTTGAAAACAAGAAAAACCCAGAGACTCAGGGTAAAATTCAAGCCCTTTCCTTCCCTACCATCAACTATATATATTGGTTAAGTTACCATAAAACCCAGAATCAAATGTAGCTTTTTTTGGCCTCTGTGGCAGCTTTTCACTTATCAGGACTGCTCTAAGGTGTATGCTTTAATAAAAATGCCAATTTTTGAATCCCATGGCACAACTGGAGATGGAGTATAAATCATAGCTACATTTGTTTCCTTGACATTTCCTGGCTTGCAAACCAAAGAAGTTTATAGTTACTTCCTGGCATGCTCACTTTATCTCTCCACTTTTTTTTTTCTTGTTTTATTTTGCAGAAGTTTAGGAGAGCTTTATAATAATAGCAGCATGTTTCGAATGAGCCAACTGTTGGGACATGCCTTTCACAGATATATTTTGGAATTGTTGAATTGGGCTTTTACACATTAGCTTTGAAGATTTGCAACATCGCTCCTGAAGTTCGGGGATCTGAAAGCTGAATGAATTTACACCAGCAGGCAGAGAGGGGTAGATGATAAATGGGGTTTCAGTTCCACTATTTACTAGTCCTGGCATCTAACCTCTTCAACTTCCTGAGCTCCTGCTTCCTCTTCCCTAATACGATGGTCGCAACTACCTGTGTACTGATGAGCAAATAAGATAATGTAGAGGAAAGTGGTGGTCAGTAAGTCTTTGATGGTCAGTACCAAAATCCCCAAGTGTGATTCCTTAAACAGTACAGTCATTGAATTATCTTGCATAACCTGAGAATCCTGGAAGTCAGCCTGCAGATCCTGGGTTAGTTCAATGACTTGGCCGTGACTGGGTGCCAGGTCATTCTCTGCCATTCTTTTTTTTTTTTTTGGTTTTGTTTTGTTTACCCTGTCACTTTATTTTTATTATTTTTGTTTTTTTTTCCTCTCACAACTTTACATTTAATTTCTTTTTTCTTAACATCTTTATTGGAGTATAATTGCTTTACAATGGTGTGCTAGTTTCTGCTTTATAACAAAGTGAATCAGTTATACATATACATATGTTCCCATATCTCCTCCCTCTTGCATTTCCCTCCCTATCCCACCCATCCAGGTGGTCACAAAGCACCGAGCTGATCTCTCTGTGCCATGCAGCTGCTTCCCACTAGCTATCTATTTTACACTTGGTAGTGCATATATGTCCATGCCACTCTCTCATTTTGTTACAGCTTACCCTTCCCCCTCCCCATATCCTCAAGTCCATTCTCTAGTAGGTCTGTGTCTTTATTCCCGTCTTACCCCTAGGTACTTCATGACATGTTTTTTCTTATATTCCATTATATATGTGTTAGCATATGGTATTTGTCTTTCTCTTTCTGACTTACTTCACTCTGTATGACAGACTCTAGGTCCATCCACCTCACAACAAATAACTCAATTTCACTTCTTTTTATGGCTGAGTAATATTCCATTGTATATATGTGCCACATCTTCTTTATCCATTCATCCGATGATGGACACTTAGGTTGCTTCCATCTCCGGGCTATTGTAAATAGAGCTTCAGTGAACATTTTGGTACATGACTCTTTTTGAATTATGGTTTTCTCAGGGTATATGCCCAGTAGTGGGATTGCTGGGTCATATGGTAGTTCTATTTGTAGTTTTTAAAGGAAACTCCATACTGTTCTCCATAGTGGCTGTACCAAATTACATTCCCACCAGCTGTGCAAGAGTGTTCCCTTTTCTGCACACCCTCTCCAGCATTTATTGTTTCTAGATGTTTTGATGATGGCCATTCTGACTGGTGTGAGATGATATCTCATTGTAGTTTTGATTTGCATTTCTCTAATGATTAATGATGTTGAGCATTCTTTCATGTGTTTGTTGGCAGTCTGTATATCTTCTTTGGAGAAATGTCTATTTAGGTCTTCTGCCCATTTTTGGATTGTGCTGCATGAGCTGCTGGTAAATTTTGGAGATTAGTCCCTTGTCAGTTGCTTCATTTGCAAATATTTTCTCCCATTCTGAGGGTTGTGTGTTGGTCTTGTTTATGGTTTCCTTTGCTGTGCAAAAGCTTTGAAGTTTCATTAGGTCCCATTTGTTTATTTTTGTGTTTATTTCCATTTCTCTAGGAGGTGGGTCCAAAAGGATCTTGCTGTGATTTATGTCATAGAGTGTTCTGCCTATGTTTTCCTCTAAGAGTTTGATAGTTTCTGGCCTTACATTTAGGTCTTTAATCCATTTTGAGCTTATTTTTGTGTATGGTGTTAGGCAGTGATCTAATCTCATACTTTGACATGTACCTGTCCAGTTTTCCCAGCACCAATTATTGAAGAGGCTGTCCTTTCTCCACTGTACATTCCTGCCTCCTTTATCAAAGATAAGGTGACCATATGTGCGTGGGGTTATCTCTGGGCTTTCTATCCTGTTTCATTGATCTAGTTTTCTGTGTCTGTGCCAGTACCATACTGTCTTAGGTACTGTAGCTTTGTAGTATAGTCTGAAGTCAGGGAGCCTTATTCCTCCAGTTCCTTTTTCTTTCTCAAGATTGCTTTGGCTATTCGGGGTCTTTTGTTTTTCCATACAAATTGTGAAATTTTTTGTTCCAGTTCTGTGAAAAATGCCAGTGGTAGTTTGATAAGGATTGCATTGAATCTGTAGATTGCTTTGGGTAGAAGAGTCATTTTCACAATGTTGATTCTTCCAATCCAACAACATGGTATATCTCTCTATCTATTTGTATCATCTTTAATTTCTTTCATCAGTGTCTTATAATTTTCTGCATACAGGTCTTTTGTCTCCTTAGGTAGGTTTATTCCTAGATATTTTATTCTTTTTGTTGCAATGGTAAATGTGAGTGTTTTTTTGATTTCACTTCCAGATTTTTCATCATTAGTGTACAGGAATGCCAGAGATTTCTGTGCATTACTTTTGTATCCTGCTACTTTACCAAATTGATTGATTAGCTCTAGTAGTTTTCTGGTAGCATCTTTAGGATTCTCTATGTATAGTATCATGTCATCTGCAAACAGTGACAGCTTTACTTCTTCTTTTCCAATTTGGATTCCTTTTATTTCCTTTTCTTCTCTGATTGCTGTGGCTAAAACTTCCAAAACTAGGTTGAATAAGAGTGGTGAGTGTGGGCAACCTCGTCTTGTTCTTGATCTTAGTGGAAATGCTTTCAGTTTTTCACCATTGAGGACCATGTTGGATGTGGATTTGTCATATATGCCCTTTATTATATTGAGGAAAGTTCCCTCTATGCCTACTTTCTGCAGGGTTTTTATCATAAATAGGTGTTGAGTTTTGTCGAATGTTTTCTCTGCATCTATTGAGATGATCATATGCTTTTTCTCCTTCAATTTGTAAATAGGGTTTATCATGTTGATTGATTTGCATATATTGAAGAATCCTTCCATTCCTGGAATAAACCCCACTTGATCATGGTGTATGATCCTTTTAATGTGCTGTTGGATTCTGTTTGCTTGTATTTTGTTGAGGATTTTTGCATCTATGTTCATCAGTGATATTGGCCTATAGTTTTCTTTCTTTGTGACATCCTTGTCTGGTTTTGGTATCAGGGTGATTGTGGCCTCATAGAATGAGTTTGGGAGTGTTCCTCCCTCTTCTATATTTTGAAAGAGTTTGAGAAGGATGGGTGTTAGCTCTTCTCTAAATGTTTGATAGAATTCGCCTGTGAAGCCATCTGGTCCTGGGGTTCTGTTTGTTGGAAGATTTTAATGACAGTTTGAATTTCTGTGCTTGTGATTCGTCTGTTCATATTTTCTATTTCTTCCCGATTCAGTCTTGGCAGGTTGTGCATTTCTAAGAACTTGTTATTTCTTCCAGGTTGTCCATTTCATTAGCATCGAGTTGCTTGTAGTAATCTCTCATGATCTTTTGTATTTCTGAACTGTCAGTCCTTACTTCTCCATTTCATTTCTAATTCTATTGATTTGAGTCCTCTCCCTTTTTTTCTTGATGAGTCTGGCTAATGCTTTATCAATTTTGTTTATCTTCTCAATGAACCAGCTTTTAGTTTTATTGATCTTTCCTCTCATTTCCTTCATTTCTTTTTCATTTATTTCTGATCTGATTTTTATGATTTCTTTCCTTCTGCTAACTTTGGGGTTTTTTGTTCTTCTTTCTCTAATTGCTTTAGGTGCAAGTTTCGGTTGTTTATTTGAGATATTTCCTGTTTCTTAAGGTAGGATTGTGTTGCTATACACTTCCCTCTTAGAACTGCTTTTGCTGCATCCCATAGGTTTTGGCTCGTCGTGTCTCCATTGTCAGTTGTTTCAAGGTATTTTTTGATTTCCTCTTTGACTTCTTCAGTGATTACTTCGTTATTAAGTAGTGTATTGTTTTGCCTCCATGTGTTTGTAGTTTTTTTATTTTTTATTTTTTGCGGTACGGGGTCCTCTCACTGTTGTGGCCTCTCCCATTGCGGAGCACAGGCTTCGGACGCAAAGGCTCAGCGGCCATGGCTCACAGGCGCAGCCGCTCCGCGGCATGTGGGATTTTCCCAGACCGGGCAAGGAACCCGTATCCCCTGCATCGGCAGGCGGACTCTCAAGCACTGCACCACCAGGGAAGCCCAGTGTGTGTTTGTATTTTTTACAGAGCTTTTCCTGTAATTGATATCTAGTCTTATAGCATTGTGGTCAAAAAGATACTTGATACAATTTCAATTTTCTTAAATTTACCAAGGCTTGATTTGTGACCCAAGATATGATCTATCCTGGAGAATGTTCCATGAGCACTTGAGAAAAAATGTATATTCTGTTGTTTTTGGATGGAATGTCCTATAAATATCAATTAAGTCCATCTTGTTTAATGTATCATTTAAAGCTTGTGTTTTTTTTTTATTTAGTTTCATTTTGGATGATCTGTCCATTGGTGAAAGTGTGGTGTTAAAGTCCCCTACTATGAATGTGTTACTGTTCACTTCCCCTTTTATGGCTGTTAGTATTTGCCTTATGTATTGAGGTGCTTCTATGTTGGGTGCATAAATATTTACAATTCTTATATCTTCTTCTTGGATTGATCCCTTGATCATTATGTAGTGTCCTTCTTCGTCTCTTCTAATAGTCTTTATTTTAAAGTCTATTTTGTCTGATATGAGAATTGCTACTCCAGCTTTCTTTTGGTTTCCATTTGCATGGAATATCTTTTTTCCATTCTCTCACTTTCAGTCTGTATGTGTCTCTGGGTCTGAAGAGGGTCTCTTGTAGACAGCATATATATGGGTCTTGTTTTTGTATCCATTCAGCCAGTCTGTGTCTTTTGGTGGGAGCATTTAATTCATTTACATTTAAGGTAATTATCGATATGTATGTTCCTATTCCCATTTTCTTAATTGTTTTGGGTTTGTTATTATAGGTCTTTTCCTTGCTTGTGTTTCTTGCCTAGAGAAGATCCTTTAGCATTTGTTGTGAAGCTGGTTTGGTGGTGCTGAACTCTCTGAGCTTTTGCTTGTCTGTAAAGCTTTTAATTTCTCCATCAAATCTGAATGAGATCCTTGCTGGGTAGAGTAATCTTGGTTGCACTTTTTTCTCCTTCATCACTTTAAATATGTCCTGCCACTCCCTTCTGGCTTGCAGAGTTTCTGCTGAAAGATCAGCTGTTAACTTAATGGGGAGTCCCTTGTGTGTTATTTGTTTTTGCCTTGCTGCTTTTAATATGTTTTCTTTGTATGTAATTTTTGACAGTTTGATTAATATATGTCTTGGCATGTTTCTCCTTGGATTTATCCTGTATGGGACTCTCTGTGCTTCCTGGACTTGATTAACTATTTCCTTCCCCATATTAGGGAAGTTTTCAACTATAATCTCTTCAAATATTTTCTCAGTCCCTTTCTTTTTCTCTTCTTCTTCTGGAACCCCTAAAATTCGGATGTTGGTGCCTTTAATGTTGTCCCAGAGGTCTCTGACACTGTCCTCAGTTCTTTTCCTTGTTTTTTCTTTATTCTGCTCTGAAGTAGTTATTTCCACTATTTTATCTTCCAGCTCACTTATCCGTTCTTCTGCCTCAGTTATTCTGCTATTGATCACATCTAGAGTATTTTTCATTTCATTTATTGTATTTTTAATCAATGCTTGATTCATCTTTAGTTCTTGTACGTCCTTGTTAAATGCTTCTTGCATTTTCTCTATTCTGTTACCAAGATTTGGGATCTTATATACTATCATTATTCTGAATTCTTTTTCAGGTAGGCTGCCTATTTCCTCTTCATTTGTTAGGTCTGGTGGGTTTTTATCTTGCTCCTTCATCTGCTGTGGTTTTTCTGTCTTCTCATTTTGCTTATCTTACTGTGTTTGGGGTCTCCTTTTTGCAGGCTGCAGGTTCGTATTTCCCGTTGCTTTTGGTTTCTGTCCCCAGTGGCTAAAGTTGGTTCAGCAGGTTGTGTAAGCTTCCTGGTGGAGGGCACTAGTGCCTGTGTTCTGGTGGATGAAGCTGGATCTTGTCTTTGTGGTGTTCAGGTCCAGTCTGGTGGTGTGTATTGGGGTGTCTGTGGACTTATTATGATTTTAGGAAGCCTGTCTGCTAATTGGGGGTTTGTGCTCCTGTCTTTCTAGTTGTTTGGCATAGGGTGTCCAGCACTGTAGTTTGCTGGTCGTTGAGTGAAGCTGGGTGCTGGTGTTGAGATGGAGATCTCTGCGAGATTTTCGCCATTTGATATTATGTGGAGCTGGGAGGTCTGTTGTGGACCAGTGTTGTAAAGTTGGCTCTACCACCTCAGAGGCACAGCACTGTCTCATGGATGCAGCACCAAGAGCCTTTCATCCACATTGCTCAGAATAAAAGGGAGAAAAAGTAGAATGAAAGAAAGAAAGAAAGAAAGGAAGGATGGAAGAAAGGAAGAAAGAAAGAAAGAATAGAGGAAGGAAGAAAGAAAGAAAGATGATAAAATAAAATAAGATAAAATAAAATAGAGTTATTAAAATAAAAATAATTATTAAGAAAAAGAAAAATTTTAAGTAAAACAAAAGGACGGATAGAACCCTAGGACAAATGGTGAAAGCAAAGCTATACAGACAAAATCTCACACAGAAGCATACACTTACACACTCACATAAAGAGGAAAATGGGAAAAAATAATAAATCTTGCTCTCAAAGTCCACCTCCTCAATTTGGGATGATTCGTTGTCTATTCATGTATTCCACAGATGAAGGGTACATCAAGTTGATTGTGGAGTTTTTTTTTTTTTTTTTTTTTTTTTTTTTTTTTTGCGGTATGTGGGCCTCTCACTGTTGTGGCCTTTCCCGCTGCGGAGCACAGGCTCCGGACGCGCAGGCCCAACGGCCATGGCTCACGGGCCCAGCCGCTCCGCGGTATGTGGGATCCTCCCAGACCGGGGCACGAACCCGTGTCCCCTGCATCGGCAGGCGGACTCTCAACCACTGCGCCACCAGGGAAGCCCCTGATTGTGGAGTTTTAATCCACTTCTCCTGAGGCTGCTGGGAGAGATTTCCCTTTGTCTTCTGTGTTCTCACAGCTCCCAGGCCTCAGCTTTGGATTTGGCCCCGCCTCTGTGTGTAGGTAGCCAGAGGGCGTCTTTTCTTCGATCAGACAGGATGGGGTTAAAGGAGCAGCTGCTTGCAGGGCTCTGACTCACTCAGGCCGGGGGAGGGAGGGGTGTGGAGGCGGAACGAGCCTGCAGTGGCAGAGGCCAGCGGGATGCTGCACCAGCATGAGGCACGCCGTGCGTTCTCCCGGGTAAGTTGTCCCTGGATCCCGGGACCCAGGCAGTGGCAGGCTGCCTAGGCTCCCAGGAGTGGAGGTGTGGATAGTGCCCTGTGCTCGCTCACAGGCTTCTTGGTGGCGGCAGCAGCAGCCTTAGCATCTCATGCCCATCTCTGTGGTCCACGCTGTTAGCTGTGACACACGCCCGTCTCTGGAGCTCCTTTAAGCAGCACTTTTCATCCCATCTCCTCGTGCACCAGGAAACAAATAGGGAAGAAAAAGTCTCTTGCCTCTTCGGCAGGTCCAGACTTTTCCCCGGACTCCCTCCCGGCTTGCCGTGGTGCACTAATCCCCTGCAGGAGGTGTTCACGCCACCAACCCCAGTCCTCTCCCTGTGCTCCGACCAAAGCCAGAGCCTCAGCTCCCAGCCCCGCCCACCTCGGCGGGTGAGCAGACAAGCCTCTTGGGCTGGTGAGTGCTGGTCGGCACCCATCTTCTGTGCGGGAATCTCTCCGCTTTGCCCTCCGCACCCCTGTTGCTGTGCTCTCCTCCACGGCCCCGAAGCTTCCCCCCTCTGCCACATGCAGTCTCCACCCATGAAGGGGATTCCTAGTGTGTGGAAACTTTTCCTCCTTCACAGCTCCCTCCCACTGGTGCGGGTCCCGTCCCTATTCTTTTGTCTCTGTTTATTCTTTTTTCTTTTGCCTACCCAGGTACGTGGGGGAGTTTCTTGCCTTTTGGGAGGTCTGAGGTCTTCTGCCAGCGTTCAGTAGGTGTTCTGTAGGAGTTGTTCCACGTGTAGATGTATTTCTGGTGTATCCTTAGCCCTGGAGCAGCCTGGGGGCGCTCGGCGATCAAGGGGAAATGACTCTGGGTCTCAGGCCGGCCGAAGGGTGCCACACACGGATCTAGGTCCTCCTGACGCCTCGACACAGACACAATGCTGCCATTCACTTGGTCTTTCCTCATGGTCACAAGATGACTGCTGCAGCTCCAAGCACATGTCTTCACACAAGAATAGCCAAGGTAGAAGGGAAGAGGGCAGGAAAAAGCTATCTTCTCGAGAGGCTTTCTTTTTTATTTGAGTTAGGGAACTTTCCTTTATAGCCACCAGCCAGAACCAGGGCCAGTGATCACCATCATCCTGTCAAGGGTGATGGGGTTGCCACAGGAGACTTTGGCCAAGCTTGGTGAATCCTCTGAGTCTGGGCATGTTGCCAGTGGAACAAAATTGTAGCTTTGTGAGGAAGGGAGCTTAGGAATGGCTATTGGGGAGCAACCAACAGTGTCAGATAGGTGCCCTAGAACGTTACCCTAGAGGAGGACAGGGCGGGGGTGGAGGGAGGGGGAAGTCATCCAAACTGCTGCAGTTTTCATGACCATGCCCCCTTCACTGCTCCACACTTTGGGAACACTCTCCAGCTGCAAAATTTCTGTTTCTCTCAGGGTCCTGCTCTCCTGCCCTGCATCTAGCCATAGTAGTCAAAGGCAAGGTTGATGCATTTGGGTTTCTCTCTGGCTCAATCCCATGCTTTGTAGTTTGTGGTCTTTAACCCTTAAGTGCATGCTGTTCTGATTCCAAAGTGACTGACTGGAGGGGCCTCCTCACTGGTGATAGCACTGTAGGGTCTTGCTTTCCAGCTCTTTCCACATCGTGGCATACACAAATACGAGGACACCTGCATATCACCCTTCAGTAACTGGAAGAGGCTGCTCGGGCTGGAGGGAACTGGCCCAGCCACTCCGAGGACCAAGCAGATCAGTGGACCTGAAAACGTGTGTGGTGCCCTATACCCATAAGTTGTGCCTAGGCAGCCCTGCTCCCCCTCCTCACCCCAATCCAAGCCATAGGCCCCCTTGAATTTTTCAACAGCCATATCTCACTGTGGCCTCCAAATCCCCTTCCAGAGGTCATGGAAGAATCATGGTCCCCAGAGCAGGGTGTCTCTTTTACCTTCATTGAGCATCATCTCATTAGATTCCACCTTTCTAGTTGCCTTTGGATCCTTAAACTTTCAAATAACAATGTGACAGGACCCCAGCTCAGACTGGCTTAATTAAAAAGGGAATTTAACTGAAATGTCCAGGGAAATGTCTGCTCAGGCACAGCTAGAGGTGCCTTGATTTTGTGTTTCCTTGTGTTGGCTCCATATTTGTCAAGGATGCCCTCACTCTTTCCCATGAAGTGGCAGGGCAACTGTCAGCAGCTCCAGGTGCATATCCTCAGCATTAGTGTTTTTCTTTCCCAATAGTCCCACTGATTCACTCCAATGGTCAATATGGATTACCTGCACCAGTCACTGAGATGAGCCAGGCAGCATCTCTGATCTGTATGTGTGGGGGGGTTGTGTGCAACTGGGCACATCTGTGTGTACCCCACTGGAGCTGAAAGGACCAGGAGTGGAGGATGGTCCCCAAAGGACAATTTGGAGTGTTGTTATTAGGAGGGGAAGAAGACAGGGGGCTGGTAAAACCAAGTAGATGACCACCAAAGGAATAACAAGAGAGAGGCTTGGGCAACAAGCTGGAGCCACATTCTGGAGAAATTCTTCCTCAATGGCTTGAAATCCAGCTAAAGGATTTTTGATCTAATGGGCTAGGCAGTAGGTTGGTAGGTGAATTGTGGAAGACAGACGTTATTGTCATTGTTTTACAAGGAGAGAAATGTCACTCAGAGGGAGGCCATGACCTGTTCCAGGCACACAGGCCAGGCCTGAGCTCCCTCAGGTCAGCAGGAGGCCTTGGAATGAGGAGTGATAAGGTTGTGTGTGTTCTGTACACCATTTATATGAGTTTCCTATCCAGCCGAGGGCAGTCAGGGCCGCCTGCTGCTGGGGCCCACTTAGCTTGGCCCACTTTCTTTTCTTTTCTTTTTTAAGCCTTTATTGAATTGGTTACAATATTGCTTCTACTTTATGTTTTGGTTTTTTGGCTGTGGGGCATGTGGTATCTTAGTTCCCCCACCAGGGATAGAACCCATACCCCCTGCATTGGAAGGCGAAGTGTTAACCACTGGACCACCAGGGAAGTCCCCCTTCAGCCCATTTTCATCTCCTTCCCAGGGAGTGTTCTCCCCATAGGAGTGCACTCATGAGAAAGGAGGCTCCTCTCCAGACTGGTGGAGGATTCTGTTGGGGTGCCCTGAGTCCCAGTGACCAGGAGCAGTGAGGCCAGGAGGTTGCCCAGCTTTGCCTGGTGCTGTGTGTCATGGTGGCCTTGAGGGGTCTGAGTTTGAAGAGGAAGCGCTCTGGACAAGGAATCAGAAGGCCACTGTCTTTAGTCTGTTCAAGCTGCTGTTACAAACTACCACAGACTGTGTGGCTTAAACAACAGATATTTATTTCTCACAGTTGTGGAGGCTAGGAAGTCCAAGACCAAGGCGCCATCAGATTTGGTGTCTGGTGTAGACATGCTTGCTGGTTCATAGGCGGTCTTCTCCCTGTGTCCTCTCATGGCAGACAGAAGGGTTGAGGGAGCTCTCTGTGGTCTCTTTTATAAGAACACTAATCCCATTTATGAGGGCTCTACTCTCATGTCCTAATCACCTCTCAAAGCCCACATCACCTAATCCCATTACAGGGGGGCGGGGGCTGAATGATTCAGTCTGTAGCAGCCACCACCACCTGCTGGCTGTGTGGCCCAGGCTGGTCCAGAGCCTCAGTTCTCTATGCATGAGGCAGGGCTGAGAGCACTGCTCAGCCTGTGGGGAGAGGCCATGGTGATCCAGGAAGAGAAGAGAGGGCAGGTCCGAGTAGCTTGTACAGCCCAGGGTGTGCTCTGAGCACTAGATCCTGCCGTTCTTCAGTGTCAGGGTCCCAAAGGCCTTTGGTGTAATCCTACACCTTCAGGGAACCCAATCCTTCACCACAGATTTCTACACATTTCCCCCTTTTCCCTTAATTATTCTGACCCCTGCCCCCCACTAGGCATTGTTAGGTGTTGGTGGGAGACAGAGTTCTTTCAAACCCATTTCTCTTTGCTCACCAGCTGCCCAGCTCCCACTGCTCCTGGGCTGTGGCCACCTCCTTTTGGATGTTAGACCCAATGTTGGGAAATAGCACACCTGCTTGGCAACCCTTCCCCTTCCTCCCTTTTAAACATTTAAATAACCAAGATGTATGTCGATTTAACGTGATTAATATTATTGATAATCCCACCACCCTAAAGCAAGTACATTTAACCTTTTGCATGATCCCTTCCAATTCTTATATGGATGGACAGATTTATGTGTACCTAAGTGCACACACTATTTACACCTTGCTTCTCTATATTCCAACCTTTTATCAAAAACATTTTTCCAGGTGCTGCACAGTCTTTATGGTCATGTTGCATGACCACATAGGATTCCATCCGTGGAATCTGCATCCCTCTATCAACATGGCATCTAGGCCTCTCCACATCTTCGTTGGCACAGTACAGCTGATGGTTTTATGGGGAAAGTTTCTTACTTCTGTTATTTTTTATGATGTAGAGTACCTGCCTAAAAAGGATCATTTTTAGTGCTTTGTTTTTTATCTTGATTTTGGACCATCCAAGTTTGTCCATGACATACATGTTCATCCTCCTGTGGAACTCCAAAACTCTTGCACCACTGTGAAATCATGCTTCAAGTTTTATGATGGGAAAAGTGGATGCAATCTGTCTTTTGGTTGGACTTTCATTTCAGTTGGGTCTCTTGCTGTTTTTGAAAGCAAAAGCAAAAAGCAAAAACAAATGATAAAGAAGTCTTAAAATAAGATTTGGAAGAACTCTGAAAATTTCATCTCAGAATTAGGCTCATTTGTTGGTTTGGTGCAGAACCCTCCGTGAGTAGTGTTTTGCAGTACTGGGCACTGCACTTGGTCTGCTCTGCAACTTCTAATTCCTTGAGCAAATGTAACTCTGTTCGGTAAACTTCTCTGTAGGCTACACACGACCTCCAGCTCCTCCCCAATCGATTTTCTCCATGTGTAGGATCAGGATTAATCTTTAATTGTTGACACAGACACTTAGAAAATATCCCTTCATCATGTCTGGAAACATATTTCAGCACTAAGCACCAACCACTGGGAGAAAACATAAGGTTGCAGATACAGTTTTTTAAAAAAATATTATGTCTCCCCTACCAGATTTTACTTTATGTATTATTATTATTTTTTGCACTGCATGGCATTTGGGATCTTAATTTCCTGACCAGGAATTGAATCCGGGTGCTCGGCAGTGAAAGTGTGGAGTCCTAACCACTGGACCATGAGGGAATTCACTGCAGATATAGTTTTAAAGAAAGGCATGTCACTGTACTCCTGGAGACTACAGGGGAAACAGTTGAGGGCCTCCCAAGTGCCCGCCCTGGACAGAAGGGTCACGTATTCTTCCTTGTGGTGTTTCTTAACAGCCCCATCCCAACCCCTGAGAGATAGGCTTCACCCTCCCAGAAGTGACAGTGACCAGCCCCAGGTGGCAGCGTGCACCCGAGCCTGGGTGACCTGATTCCTAGCTCTGAGCCCTTTCTGCAGCCTCACAGCAGCCCCCCATGGAAACAATACTTTAGCTTGGAGCAGTGGCAGCTTTTTCTGCCAGTGTGGATATCCACCACAGGTGTCCGATATGGAGGGTGATGGGGAAGACTTTAGCTTTAAGTAGAACTGGGTTCACATCCCAGCTCTGTCGTTTCTCAGCTGTGTAGCTTCAGGTAAATGGCTGTTTTTCCAAACCTCAGTTTGCTCATCCGTTAAATGGGGATTATAGTACTTGCGTTATAAGGTTTCTGTGGGGATTAAACAAGTTGATATGTGTGAAGAGCTCAGTGGATCAAACACATCCTGAAAATCGTTCTTCTTGTTGGAATTCTTCTTTGACTGAATCCAGAAGGAATGTCTCTGTTTGCTAATTGGACAGGAGGTCCTGTGGTTACAAGGATGATCTTAAGATCTTTTTACCACTGGGGTTCTGCCATCCTGTTAAGGCCATACAGAAGCAAAAAAGGTATTAGCATATGTCCAGTCTCTGAGTCAATGATGGAGAAATGTGACTTGGTTGTTGAAGAAAGCCAAAGACTGCATTAGCTACATAGCCACGTTTTTTCAGTCTCTCATTTGAGCAGAATGAGATTTTCCACTTAGATAAAAAATTGCAGTTTTGACCAAAATAAAAATCTAATTATTCACAAAAATTATTATATGGGTTTTCAAACAGCCAATAAATTTGCTTTAATTAATGTTAGTCTGTTTTTGTGGTTATACAATATGGCACAAATACTCCCAAATGCTCATGATTAAGCTAATGAATCGGAGGCCTCACACACATCTGCTTCGATTCATATTGGTAAATGAGAAAACCTTTATTTTTCTGATGTAGCCACAAAACCTTGGGTGGGGAAAGTGCCTTCCAATGGGTAATATGAACTTTTAAAACAGAATGTCCTTCCAACTTTATGTTGTGAAACAAATCATAAAGTAGTTAGAAAGAATTCTGGTGTTTCCAGAAGAAAATTTAAATAAAATCTACTTAACTTGGGCCTCCAAGGAGATCATCACACAAAAACCAAGGTCTGTCCATTTATTTAACTGTGCCTTTTTGTGTGATGTATGGGCTGTTATCACCTACAGCATCTTGTTTTCAGACCCATCTTGTGGTTCAGACGAACAAAGGACAAGTTCACATGGCAATGGGATTAGAGTATGTGTGTGTGAGGGTGAACCAGTGTGAGGGCTGGGAGAGCACAAGGGTGTGCATGTGTGTGGGTGTTTATGCGTGTGAGAGCAAGTATGCACACATGTGAGCATGCTGCCTGTATGTGAGTGAGTATATACATGTGAGAGCACATATGTGTCTAAGTGTGTATATGAATATAAGTGTGTGCTATGTGGGGGTGTGTATGAGCGTCTGCATGCACATATACACACTTATGTGCACACAGGAGCTGGGAAGGAAGCGGGAAGGGTGAAACCAGCCTGACCTCTTTCCTCCCCACAGAAGTTGTCCCACCTTGAAGAGGCCCTGACTGGGCCTGGCACAGCTCATGCTGTTGCTCCAGAGCTGGGAGACCTGGGTTTGAGCCTGGAGCTGCCTCTAAACTGGCCACCATGTCCTGGGATAAATCAGTTGGCTTTCCAAGCCTCAACTTCCTCCTCTGGAAAAAGGGGGATGGTGTCTGCTTCACTGCTTTTCTGTGAGGATGGAACAGTAAGGCCCCTTCCCAGGACTGCCCCGGAGAGTGAGGGGCTGGGAGTTCCCTCCTTAACCACTCCCCACTTGGCTAATCCTAGCTTCAAGGCTGCCGGGACTGCTAACATCAGTGCCAGGTCCTTCCTGGGGACAGTTCCTCCTCCTCCTTCCAGCTCCTGTGATGAAGCTCACACCTTAGGCATGGCCTTGAATGAGTTGAGCTGGAAGAAGCACCATAGGATAACTCAGCCCAGCTGGTCCTGGTTCTGCTGATGATCTCTTCCTGGGCTTTTGTTCAGTTAGCGCTGCCTCTCTGAGTCCAAGCCATAGGCAGGTATGGCCATTGCACATTCTTCTCACTCATCTCCCTAAATATACTCAGGGGTGTCTCCCTCTCCTCACCCCGTCAACCCTCAGAGCCTCTCATCCCCTGTGGGCCGGTAAGGTGAAAACTTCTCTGTCTGCCTGGCATCAAGGCCCCAGGTCCATTCAGCCTTCTCTCACTTCAGTTCACTTGGGGGTGGTGGGGAATCTGAAGGAGTCATGGGGCTGGGGTCGGGGTGTCTGAGGGACCCCATCTGTGTCAGTGTGCTGGTGCTGCCCGAACAAAGTACCACAGTCAGGGTGGCTTAAACAACAGATATTTCTTTTCTCGTAATTCTAAAGGCTAGTAGTCCAAAATCTAGGTGTCAGCAGGTTGGTTCCTCCTGAGGCCTCTCTCCTCGGCTTGCAGATGGCCATCTTCTCCTGGTGTCCTCACATGGTCTTCCTTCTGTGTGTATCTGCGTCTGAATTTCCTCTTTTTAAGAGGACACCAGGGGCTTCCCTGGTGGCGCACTGGTTGAGAGTATGCCTGCTGATGCGGGGGATGTGGGTTCGTGCCCCAGTCTAGAAGATCCCACATGCCGCGGAGCGGCTGGGCCCGTGAGCCATGGCCGCTGGGCCTGCGCGTGTGGAGCTTGTGCTCCACAACGGGAGAATCCACAACAGTGAGAGGCCCACATACCGCAAAAAAAAGAAAAGAAAAAAAAAGAGGACAGCAGTCATATTGGATTAGGACCCACCCTAGTGACCTCAGTTTAACTTAATTACCTCTTTAAAAACGCTATCCCAAATACAGCCACATTCTGAAGGATCAGGGGTTAGGACTACAACACATGAATTTTGGCAGGGGACACGATTCAGCCCATACCACCATCTAATCGGACTTGACACATCAGGGAAACTCCAGACATTCACTGTGGGCAGGATGAAGAGGGCAGGGGTCAGCAGGAACAGGTGGAGCCCAGTGTGGGGATTCAAGCACGCCTGAGAGGGCAGCTGGGCTGTGGCATGGACGAGGCTTGGAGGCCACACATGGGAGCAGCCTGAGGGCTCTCCTCAACATGTCAGAAGCCATGCTGGAGGGAATTCCCTGGCAGTCCAGTGGTTAGGCCTCTACACTCTCACTGCTGAGGGCCCAGGTTCAATCCCTGGTTGGGGAACTAGGATCCCACAAGGCGCTCTGTATGGCTTTAAAAAGAAAAGAAGAAGCCATGATGGAAACTGTTCATTCCCCTCCCATGGCTGTTGATGGGATTTCTTTCTGTCAGGCCAGTGTGATGAACCTTAGAAAGCGGGTTCTGATGGGAAGTCATGTGTGTGTCCTTCAAAAATAATGAATGGGAACATGAATTACGATTACTGAAGACTTGCATTTTGCTTGCAGACCAAACTTTTGAAAACACACTTCTGTATTTTGCGACTGAACAGGGACCTTTAAGGAAATGTTTGCCGATGTGGTTTAGAAGAGAGTCACTCAGCATGCCAATGGGAGTCACTGATTATACCCACATTCCTAAGAGAAAAGTTTCTGAGCTCCTGCCAAATGCCTGGTTTGGGCTAGCTGGTCTCACTGGTTGTCTTCACCTGGCTCAGCTGTGACGTTTACCTGACACCGAGGTGGAAGCTGAGGCTCAGAGTCGTGAACTGATGTTTCCTGAGCCCAGGATGCCTGCCCCACCAGCCGGCCAAGCCTGTGGGAGCCAGGACCTGGGTGCCCTTGTCCTTTGGCTTTTGTTGGATTATACTTGAAGTTCACTGAACTCCACGTATTTGAAATGTGTAATTTGCTACATTTTGACATATGTGTACACCTGTGAAATCCCCACAGATGAACATGTCCATGACCCTCAAAACTTTCCTCTTCCCTCCTTGAATTCTCTCCCTTCCATTCTTTCCCACCTGCCATGCAAGTATTGCTGATTCCTACACAATTAATTAGCGTTCCTCTTTTTAAGATTTTTGAAGGAATGGAATCACACAGTATGTATTCTTTGTGGGGGGAGGGGAGCCTGGTTTCCTTCACTCAGTATAATTATTGAGAGTTTCTTTGATTCTTTTGCATACATTGTTAGTTCATTCTTTTTCATTACTATTATTATATGGCTATACCACAATTTGTTTATCCATTCACCTGTTAATGGATATTTTTGTTATTTCCAGTTTGAGGCTGTTACAAATAAACATCCATGAACATTCATGTACAAGTTTTTGTATGGAATATACTTTCATTTCTCTTGGGTATAATACTTTGGAATGGGATGGTTGAGTATCTGATAGATGTGTGATTAACTTTTTAAGAAACTGCCAAACCATTGTTCAAAAACATTGTACCATTTTACGTTCCCATCAGCAGGGTATGCGAGTTTCATTTGTTCATATAATGTCTTTTTTCTTTGGCCGCTTTTAAGATTTTCTCTTTATCCCTGGTTTGAAGCAATTCAATTATGATATGGCTTGGTGTAGTTTTCTTCATGTTTATTTTGCTTAAGTTTCATTAAGAGTCTTGAATCTGTGAGTTTATAGTTTTCATCAAAATTTGAAAAACTTCTTGGCCATTTCTTCTTCAAATATTTTTTTTCTGTTCTGCTCTTTTTCTCCTCTCCCTTGGGACTGCAATTACACACGTATTAGGCCACTTGAATCCCAAAGTTCACTGACATGCTTTCTTTTTAAAATAATAATTTCCCTCTGTGTTCATTTTGGAGAGTTTCTATTGCTGTTTACTAATCTTTTCCTCTGCAATGTTTAATCTTCCATTGATCCTTTCTACCTTATTTTCCATCTCAGACATGATAGCTTTCATCTCTAGAATTTCAGTTCAGGTCATTTAATATCTTTGATCTCTCTACTTAACCTTTTGAGCATACACTATGCAGTTATATTTCTTGTTTTAAGGTCCTCATGTGCTAATTCTAACACCTATGGCAGTTGTGGGTCATTTTCAGTTAATTGATTTTTCTGCTCATTATGGGGTCTATTTTCCTGCTGGTAATTTCTGATTATATGCCAGACATTTATGAATTTTACCTCTTTGGGTGCTGGATATTTTTATATTTCTATCAATATTCATGAGCTTTGTTATGTCGTAGATGTTACTTGTAAGAGTTTGATCCTTTTGGATCTTGTTTTTAGATCCATTAGGTGGAATCAGAGCTATATTTAATGTAGGGTTGATTATTCCCTACCACTGAGGCAGGACCCTTCTTGGTACCCTACTCAGTGTCTGACAGATGCTCTTCCCATCCCTGTGTGAGAGCTGGGCACTGTTCCCTCTAATCCTTTCCCTGGCTTCAGGTTTTTTCTTCACACACGTGCTGATCAACCCTCTGTGGAATACCCCGTGAGGACCCTTGAAGGTCTCCATGGTTGTCTGTGTGCAGCTCTCACCTACCAGGTCCTCTGCTCTGCAAACTCTAACTACCTTGGCATCCCTGCACTCACAGTTGCCAGTTTCCACCTGTATTTCCTCTCCCTGTGCCACATCCTGGAAACTCTCTCCAGGCAGGAAGCCAGAGTAGTCGTTTTCTGTGTCTCTGATGATCAGTCTCTTTCCTTGCTTGATCCCTGTATCTTCAAAACCATTGCTTCATATATCTTATTTGTGGGCTTTCTATTTTTGTTTGGGTTTTTGATATTATTTGGGCAGGAGAGTAAATCTAGTCATTACTACTCCCTCTTGCCTGGAAGTAGAAAACCATAATATGACCTTTAAAATTTGGGGTAATAATTTTAGATTTATAGAAACACATTGTACCTATGTACCTATGTAAATCTAGTCATTGCTACTCCATCTTGCCTGAAAGTTGAAATCCATGATGTTGCCTTTTAAAGTTTTTGGAATAACTTTAGTTGTATAGAAACATATTATGTACCTATGTACATAACCATAGTATGTTTGTCAAAAGTAAAAAATTAACTGTGATACAATGCCCTGGCAGGTGGAATTCTAAGATCGCTCCCAAGATTACCACCCCTTGCTGTACACACCTTGCATAACTCCCTCCCCATGAGTGTAGGCAGAACCTGTGATTATGATGATATGATGGAGTTACTCAACCTATGATTGAGTTACGTTAAAAAGGTTATCCTTGGTGGGCCTGACTTAATTAGGTGAGTCCTTAAAAAAGACTGGACCCTTCCTTGAAGCATGAGAGGGTGTGTGGAGGGAACCACATGGCAAGGAACTGTGAATGGCCTCTGGCCAGCAGTTAGAAAGAGAATGGGAGCCTCAGACCACAGGGACCACATGGGTTTGAAAGAGGACCCAGAGCTCTAGAAACCCTCAGATGACACATTGACTTTAGCCTCATGAGAGTCTGAGCAGAGAACCAAGTTCATCTGTGTCTAGACTTCTGATCACAAATACTGTAAGATAGTAAATTTGTGTTGTTTTAAACTGCTGATTTGGTGGAAATCTGTTATGCAACAATGGAAAATGAATATAATTACTATTAACTAAAAAGAACCAGGTCAAGTTCATGAGTAACAATAACCCACTATTCATCTAGCAAGATTTCAATAAAGGTTAACGTGAACAAAAGAAGACTAGTGTGAAGACGAGCATGAAGCCATGGACACTCCCGTCACCACCAGTTTTCAAGATGATTTTCACACTCTCATATTGTGTGTCAGTTGGAGGTGGTTAGAATTCTGATCAAGAATGGATCTATTATATGAGAAAATATTTGCAAATCATATATCTGATGAGGATGTAATATCCAGATATATAAAGAACTCTTAGAGCTCATCAACAGATAGACAAACAATCCAATTTAACAATAGACAAGGGGCTTGAACAGACATTTCTTCAAACAAGATATACAGATGGTCAACAAGTACATGAAAATGTGCTCAGCATCATTCGTCATTAGAGAAATGCAAGTCAAACCCATAATGAGATACAGCTTCACATCCAATAGGATCTGTTGGTGAGGATGGAGAGAAATTGGAACCCTCATACACTGCTGGTGGGGATGTCAAATGGTTCAGCCACTGTGGAAAATTTTGGTGGGTCTTCAAAATGTTCAATATGGAATTATCATATGACCCAACAATTCCACTCCTAGGTATATACCCAAAAGAATTGAAAACAGGTATTAAAACAATGCATGCACATCCAATTATGTTCATAGCAGCACTATTCACAATAGCCAGAAGGTGGAAACAGTCCACATGTTCATCAAGGAATATATGGATAAACAAATTGTGGTATGTACATACAATGTAGTACTATTAAGCCGTAAAAAAGAATGAAATACTGATACATGATACAAAGTGAATGAATCTCAAAAACATTTTGCTAAGTGAAGGAAACCAGACACAAAAGGTCACATACTGTGTGATTCTATTTATATGAAATATCCAAAATAGGTTAATCCATAGAGACAGAAAGCAGATTGGTGACTGGGCGGAGGGAGGAAAGGGAAGCTATTGCTTGATGGGTACAGGATTTCCTCTTGGAGTAAAGGTAATGTGTTGGAACTAGATAGAGGGAACTACATAAAAGGGGTGGTTGCCCAACATTATGAATCCCCTAAAGGCCACTGAATTGTTCACTTTAAAATGGTTAATTTTATGCTATGTGAGTTTGACCTTAATTTTTTAAAAAAGAATAATCTGTTATACAAAAGAATAAAGTTATATCTTAATCAGTGGTAAATGACTTTGTAATTCTGCTATCCATTTTTTAATGTGAACTACAGACTTTATTTAGATCTTCTCACCAGTGTTTCTTCTAATGTCCTCTTCCTATTCCAGGATCCCACCCAGGAGGCCACATTGTATTTAGTGGTCATGTCTCCTCCTCAGTCTTTCCTTGTGTTTTATGACTGACAATTTTAAGACATATTGGTCAGGTATTTTGTAGAATGTTGCTGAATTTGGGCTAGTCTGATGTTTCTCATGATTAGACTGGGTTACTAGTGTTTGGGAAGAATACCACTGAGGTGGATTGACACTATCATGACATCATGTCAGTGGTCTATGATGTCAACATGACCTATCACTGGTGACATTAACCTTGATCACTTGATTAAAGTGGTATCTGCTAGATTTCTCCATTATAAAGTTACTGTTTTCCTTTCCCTCCTCTACATTTTGGAAGTAGGTCACTAAGTCCAGGCCATACTCAAGGAGACGGGAATTTAGCTCCACCTCCTGGAGAGGGAAGTATCTACATATATTACTTGGAATTCTTCTGTAAGGAAGATTTGTCTCTTTTCCCTATTTATTTATTTATTTATCTAATCATTTATATCAGTATGCACTCATGGGTATTTAATTTATTCTTTGGATTATAATTCAATACTACATAATTTATTTTGTTGCCTAAGTTGCTCCAGCTTTGACCATTCTGAATTCTTTTGCTTTGGTTTTGTTCCTTTGATGTACCGCCCCCCTTTTTAAAGCGCTTCCTTATTTTCTGGCACTGCAAGATACTCTAGGCTTATCTTGTATTTTCCCTGCCCTGGGTCTAGAATCAGTCATTTCTCCAAGGAGTCATGGTTCTTTTTATTGGAGAATGATATTTAGAAACCAAGATCTAGGTGCTGAATGTGCTTGTTGCTACGAGGGTGTCACTGGCTGTGAGTCTTCTCTGCAGGCAGCTAGGGTTATTATTCACTCTCTATTCACATAACTGTAATGATTTTTTTTATTTTTATTTTTTTATTAGTTTCTGCTTTATAACAAAGTGAATCAGTCATACATATACATCTGTTCCCACATCCCTTCCCTCATGCATCTCCCTCCCTCCCACCCTCCCCATCCCAGCCCTCCAGGCGGTCACAAAGTACCGAGCTGATCTCCCTGTGCTCTGCGGCTGCTTCCCACTAGCTATCTAACTTACGTTTTCTAGTGTATATATGTCCATTCCTCTCTTTCGTTTTGTCGCAGCTTACCCTTCTCCCTCCCCATATCCTCAAGTCCATTCTCAAGTAGGTCTGTGTCTTTATTCCCATTTTACCCCTAGGATCTTCATGACATTATTTTTTAAATTCCATATATATGTGTTAGCATATGGTATTTGTCTTTCTCTTTCTGACTTACTTCACTCTGTATGACAGACTCTAGGTCTATCCACCTCATTACAAATAGCTCAGTTTCGTTTCTTTTTATGGCTGAGTAATATTCCATTGTATATATGTGCCACATCTTCTTTATCCATTCAACCATTGATGGAAACTTAGGTTGTTTCCAGCTCCGGGCTATTGTGAATAGAGCTGTAATGAACATTTTGGTACATGTCTCTTTTTGAATTGTGGTTTTCTCAGGGTATATGCCTAGTAGTGGGATTGCTGGGTCATATGGTAGTTCTATTTTTAGTTTTTTAAGGAACCTCCATACTGTTCTCCATAGTGGCTGTACCAATTCACATTCCAACCAGCAGTGCAAGAGTGTTCCCTCTTCTCCACACCCTCTCCAGCATTTATTGTTTATAGATTTCTTGATGATGGCCATTCTGACTGATGTAAGATGATATCTCATTGTAGTTTTTTTTTTTTGTGTGTGTGTGTGTTATTAAATCAGACCATATTTTATTACATCATAAAATCATTAAACACATTTAATTATTTTTTAAATCATCTTCCTACAGAGTCAATAACAGCACTTTAAATTTCATTACAGAATCATGCAAACAGTGAATTTCAGAGTAAAACAGTTCCATTAAATAAGAAGGATGGAAGTTGAAAAAGAAAATGCTCTTATTTCATCTTTTAGAATGTAACTGAAATTTAACTTCATGATACCAAGCATTTACTTGAGATTTTTGTACATCTTTAAAATAGGGATATCAAGTGTAATACCAGTGGTTAGATGAATGCTATTCCTTATTTTGTTTAAGATGCCACGACTCGGGCTTCCCTGGTGGCGCAGTGGTTGAGAGTCCGCCTGCCGATGCAGGGGATACGGGTTCGTGCCCCGGTCTGGGAGGATCCCATATGCCGCGGAGCGGCTGGGCCCGTGAGCCATGGCCGCTGGGCCTGCGCGTCCGGAGCCTGTGCTCCGCAACGGGAGAGGCCACAACAGTGAGAGGCCCGCATACCGCAAAAAGAAAAAAAAAAAAAAAAAAAAAAAAAAAAAAAAAAAAAGATGCCACGACTCCCTTTGCATATTTGAACAGTGCGCAGATCACCTTGTAATTTCCAACAGTTTATCCATGTTTAACTTAACAGTGAGTGTATTCCTGGTGCTCAGCAAATGGATTTTTGAATGAATTAGTGGTTGAATGAGAAAAGTTTTGGTCACTGCGAAGCATGTCTCTTGTGGAGAACTAGCTTTATTCAAAGATTGTTCATATATTTATTTTTTTTTAGTGAAGTAACTTTAAAAATAATCCAGAAAACACTTATTTTATTTGAGTTACAACTCAAAGACATAACCAATGAAATTTTCTGATATAAAATATTGAAAATACCATAACACTATAATACTATAAAATCTCATTCAGTTTATTTGCTCTCTATTAAAAGCACCATAAACCATATATTGATTCTTTTTTTTTTTTTAAGTTTATTTATTTATTTTTTAAATTAGTTTCTGCTTTATAACAAAGTGAATCAGTCATACATATACATCTGTTCCCACATCCCTTCCCTCATGCATCTCCCTCCCTCCCACCCTCCCCATCCCACCCCTCCAGGCGGTCACAAAGCACCGAGCTGATCTCCCTGTGCTCTGCGGCTGCTTCCCACTATCTATCTACCTTACGTTTGGTAGTGTATACACGTCCATGCCTCTCTTTCGCCTTGTCACAGCCCACCCTTCCCCCTCCCCATATCCTCAAGTCCATTCTCAAGTAGGTCTGCGTCTTCATTCCCGTTTTGCCCCTAGGTTCTTCATGACATTTTTTTTTTAAATTCCGTATATATGTGTTAGCATACGGTATTTGTCTTTCTCTTTCTGACTAACTTCACTCTGTATGACAGACTCTAGGTCTATCCACCTCATTACAAATAGCTCAGTTTCGTTTCTTTTTATGGCTGAGTAATATTCCATTGTATATATGTGCCACATCTTCTTTATCCATTCATCCGATGATGGACACTTAGGTTGTTTCCAGCTCCGGGCTATTGTGAATAGAGCTGCAATGAACATTTTGGTACATGTCTCTTTTTGAATTATGGTTTTCTCAGGGTATATGCCCAGTAGTGGGTTTGCTGGGTCATATGGTAGTTCTATTTGTAGTTTTTTAAGGAACCTCCATACCGTTCTCCATAGTGGCTGTACCAATTCACATTCCCACCAGCAGTGCAAGAGTGTTCCCTTTTCTCCACACCCTCTCCAGCATTTATTGTTTCTAGATTTCTTTTTTTTTTTAATTAGTTTCTGCTTTATAACAAAGTGAATCAGTCATACATATACATCTGTTCCCACATCCCTTCCCTCATGCATCTCCCTCCCTCCCACCCTCCCCATCCCACCCCTCCAGGCGGTCACAAAGCACCGAGCTGATCTCCCTGTGCTCTGCGGCTGCTTCCCACTATCTATCTACCTTACGATTGGTAGTGTATATATGTCCATGCCTCTCTTTTGCTTTGTCACAGCTTACCCTTCCCCCTCCCCATATCCTCAAGTCCATTCTCAAGTAGGTCTGTGTCTTTATTCTCGTTTTGCCCCTAGGTTCTTCATGACATTTTTTTTTTAAATTCCGTATATATGTGTTAGCATACGGTATTTGTCTTTCTCTTTCTGACTAACTTCACTCTGTATGACAGACTCTAGGTCTATCCACCTCATTACAAATAGCTCAGTTTCGTTTCTTTTTATGGCTGAGTAATATTCCATTGTATATATGTGCCACATCTTCTTTATCCATTCATCCGATGATGGACACTTAGGTTGTTTCCAGCTCCGGGCTATTGTGAATAGAGCTGCAATGAACATTTTGGTACATGTCTCTTTTTGAATTATGGTTTTCTCAGGGTATATGCCCAGTAGTGGGATTGCTGGGTCATATGGTAGTTCTATTTGTAGTTTTTTAAGGAACCTCCATACCGTTCTCCATAGTGGCTGTACCAATTCACATTCCCACCAGCAGTGCAAGAGTGTTCCCTTTTCTCCACACCCTCTCCAGCATTTATTGTTTCTAGATTCCTTGATGATGGCCATTCTGACTGGTGTGAGATGATATCTCATTGTAGTTTTGATTTGCATTTCTCTAATGATTAATGATGTTGAGCATTCTTTCATGTGTTTGTTGGCAGTCTGTATATCTTCTTTGGAGAAATGCCTATTTAAGTCTTCTGCCCATTTTTGGATTGGGTTGTCTGTTTTTTTGCTATTGAGCTGCATGAGCTGTTTATAAATTTTGGAGATTAATCCTTTGTCAGTTGCTTCATTTGCAAATATTTTCTCCCATTCTGAGGGTTGTCTTTTGGTCTTCTTTATGGTTTCCTTTGCTGTGCAAAAGCTTTGAAGTTTCATTAGGTCCCATTTGTTTATCTTTGTTTTTATTTCCATTTCTCTAGGAGGTGGGTCCAAAAGGATCTTGCTGTGATTTATGTCATAGAGTGTTCTACCTATGTTTTCCTCTAAGAGTTTGATAGTTTCTGGCCTTACATTTAAGTCTTTAATCCATTTTGAGCTTATTTTTGTGTATGGTGCTAGGGAATGATCTAATCTCAAACTTTTACATGTCCCTGTCCAGTTTTCCCAGCACCACTTATTGAAGAGGCTGTCCTTTCTCCACTGTACATTCCTGCCTCCTTTATCAAAGATAAGTTGGCCATATGTGCGTGGGTTTATCTCTGGGCTTTCTATCCTGATCCACTGATCTATCTTTCTGTTTTTATGCCAGTACCAGACTGTCTTAATTACTGTAGCTTTGTAGTATAGTCTGAAGTCAGGGAGCCTGATTCCTCCAGCTCCGTTTTTCGTTCTCAAGATTGCTTTAGCTATTCGGGGCCTTTTGTTTTTCCAAACAAATTTTGAAATTTTTTGTTCTAGTTCTGTGAAAAATGCCATTGGTAGTTTGATAGGGATTGCATTGAATCTGTAGATTGCTTTCGGTAGTAGAGTCATTTTCACAATATTGATTCTTCCAATCCAGGAGCATGGTATATCTCTCCATCTATTTGTATCATCTTTAATTTCTTTCATCAGTGTCTTATAGTTTTCTGCATACAGGTCTTTTGTCTCCTTAGGTAGGTTTATTCCTAGATATTTTATTCTTTTTGTTGCGATGGTAAATGGGAGTGTTTTCTTGATTTCATTTTCAGATTTTTCATCATTAGTGTATAGGAATGCCAGAGATTTCTGTACATTAATTTTATATCCTGCTACTTTACCAAATTCATTGATTAGCTCTAGTAGTTTTTCGGTAGCATCTTTAGGATTCTCTATGTATAGTATCATGTCATCTGCAAACAGTGACAGCTTTACTTCTTCTTTTCCAATTTGGATTCCTTTTATTTCCTTTTCTTCTCTGATTGCTGTGGCTAAAACTTCCAAAACTATGTTGAATAAGAGTGGTGAGAGTGGGCAGCCTTGTCTTGTTCCTGATCTTAGTGGAAATGGTTTCAGTTTTTCACCATTGAGGACAATGTTGGCTGTGGGTTTGTCATATATGGCCTTTATTATGTTGAGGAAAGATCCCTCTATACCTACTTTCTGCAGGGTTTTTATCATAAATGGGTGTTGAATTTTGTCGAAAGCTTTCTCTGCATCTATTGAGATGATCATATGGTTTTTCTCCTTCAACTTGTTAATATGGTGTATTACATTGATTGATTTGCGTATATTGAAGAATCCTTGCATTCCTGGGATAAACCCCACTTGATCATGGTGTATGATCCTTTTAATGTGCTGTTGGATTCTGTTTGCTAGTATTTTGTTGAGGATTTTTGCATCTATGTTCATCAGTGATATTGGCCTGTAGTTTTCTTTCTTTGTGACATCCTTGCCTGGTTTTGGTATCAAGGTGATGTCGGCCTCGTAGAATGAGTTTGGGAGTGTTCCTCCCTCTGCTATATTTTGGAAGAGTTTGAGAAGGATAGGTGTTAGCTCTTCTCTAAATGTTTGATAGAATTCACCTGTGAAGCCATCTGGTCCTGGGCTTTTGTTTGATGGAAGATTTTTAATCACAGTTTCAATTTCAGTGCTTGTGATTGGTCTATTCATATTTTCTATTTCTTCCTGAGTCAGTCTTGGCAGGTTGTGCATTTCTAAGAATGTGTCCATTTCTTCCAGGTTGTCCATTTTATTGGAATAGAGTTGCTTATAGTAATCTCTCATAATCTTTTGTATTTCTGCAGTGTCAGTTGTTACTTCTCCTTTTTCATTTCTAATTCTATTGATTTGAGTCTTCTCCCTTTTTTTCTTGATGAGTCTGGCTAATGGTTTGTCAATTTTGTTTATCTTCTCAAAGAACCAGCTTTTAGTTTGGTTGATCTTTGCTATCGTTTCCTTCATTTCTTTTTCATTTATTTCTGATCTGATCTTTATGATTTCTTTCCTTCTGCTAGCTTTGGGGTATTTTTGTTCTTCTTTCTCTAATTGCTTTAGGTGCAGGGTCAGGTTGTTTACTCGAAATGCTTCCTGTTTCTTAAGGTGGGATTGTATTGCTATAAACTTCCCCCTTAGAACTGCTTTTGCTGCGTCCCATAGGTTTTGGGTCGTCGTGTCTCCATTGTCATTTGTTTCTAGGTATTTTTTAATTTCCTCTTTGATTTCTTCAGTGATCACTTCGTTATTGAGTAGTGTATTGTTTAGCCTCCATGTGTTTGTATTTTTTACACATCTTTTCCTGTAATTGATGTCTAGTCTCATAGCATTGTGGTCGGAGAAGATACTTGATACAATTTCAATTTTCTTAAAATTACCGAGGCTTGATTTGTGACCCAAGATATGATCTATCCTGGAGAATGTTCCATGAGCACTTGAGAAAATGTGTATTCTGTTGTTTTTGGATGGAATGTCCTATAAATATCAACTAAGTCCATCTCGTTTAATGTATCATTTAAAGCTTGTGTTTCCTTATTTATTTTCATTTTGGATGATCTGTCCATTGGTGAAAGTGGGGTGTTAAAGTCCCCTACTATGAGTGTGTTACTGTCGATTTCCCCTTTTATGGCTGTTAGTATTTGCCTTATGTATTGAGGTGCTCCTATGTTGGGTGCATAAATATTTACAATTGTTATATCTTCTTCTTGGATCGATCCCTTTATCGTTATGTAGTGTCCTTCCTTGTCTCTTGTAATAGTCTTTATTTTAAAGTCTATTTTGTCTGATATAAGAATTGCTACTCCAGCTTTCTTTTGATTTCCATTTTCATGGAATATCTTTTTCCATCCCTTTACTTTCAATCTGTATGTGTCTCTAGGTCTGAAGTGGGTCTCTTGTAGACAGCATATATATGGGTCTTGTTTTTGTATCCATTCAGCCACTCTGTGTCTTTTGGTGGGAGCATTTAGTCCATTTACATTTAAGGTAATTATTGATATGTATGTTCCTATTCCCATTTCCTTAATTGCTTTGGGTTCGTTATTGTAGGTATATTCCTTCTGTTGTGTTTCTTGCCTAGAGAAGTTCCTTTAGCATTTGTTGTAAAGCTGGTTTGGTGGTGCTGAACTCTCTCAGCTTTTGCTTGTCTGTAAAGGTTTTAATTTCTCCATCAAATCTGAATGAGATCCTTGCTGGGTAGAGTAATCTAGGTTGCAGGTTTCTCTCCTTCATCACTTTAATTATGTCCTGCCACTCCCTTCTGGCTTGTAGGGTTTCTGCTGAGAGATCAGCTGTTAACCTTATGGGGATTCCCTTGTGTGTTATTTGTTGTTTTTGCCTTGCTGCTTTTAATATGATTTCTTTGTGTTTAATTTTTGACAGTTTGATTAATATGTGTCTTGGTGTATTTCTCCTTGGATTTATTCTGTATGGGACTCTCTGTGCCTCCTGGACTTGATTAACTATTTCCTTTCCCAAATTAGGGAAGTTTTCAACTATAATCTCTTCAAATATTTTCTCAGTCCCTTTCTTTTTCTCTTCTTCTTCTGGAACCCCTATAATTCGAATGTTGGTGCGTTTAATGTTGTCCCAGAGATCTCTGAGACTCTCCTCTGTTCTTTTCATTCTTTTTTCTTTATTTTGCTCTGCATCAGTTATTTCCACTATTTTATCTTCCACCTCACTTATCCGTTCTTCTGCCTCAGTTATTCTGCTATTGATCCCATCTAGAGTATTTTTCATTTCATTTATTGTGTTTTTAATCGATGCTTGATTCATCTTTAGTTCTTCTAGGTCCTTGTTAACTGTTTCTTGCATGTTGTCTATTCTATTTCCAAGATTATGGATCATGGAAATAGAATCTCGGATCAGCTTTACTATCATTATTCTGAATTCTTTTTCAGGTAGACTGCCTATTACCTCTTCATTTGTTAGGTCTGGTAGGTGTTTATCTTGCTCCTTCACCTGCTGTGTGTTTTTCTGCCTTCTCATTTTGCTTATGTTACTGTGTTTGGGGTCTCCTTTTTGCCGGCTGCAGATTCGTAGTTCCCGTTGTTTTTGGTGTCTGACCCCAGTGGCTAAGGTTGTTTCAGTAGGTTGTGTAGGCTTCCTGGTGGGGGGGACTAATTCCTGTGCTCTGGTGGTTGAGGCTCGATCTTGTCTTTCTGGTGGACAGGTCCACGTCTGGTGGTGTGTTTTGGGGTGCCTATGGCCTTATTATGTTTTTAGGTAGCCTCTCTGCTAATGGGTGGGGTTGTGTTCCTGCCTTGCTAGTTGCTTGGCATAGGGTGACCCGCACTGTAGCTTGCTGGTCGTTGACTGAAGCTGGGTGCTGGTGTTGGGATGGAGATCTCTGGGAGATTTTCGCTGCTTGATATTATGTGGAGCTGGGAGGTCTCTTGTGGACCCGTGTCCTGAAGTTGGCTCTCCCACTTCAGAGGCACAGCACTGGCTCCTGGCTGCAGCACCAAGAGCCTTTCATCCACCCGGCTCAGAGTAACAGGGACAAAAAGTAGAAAGAAAGAATTAGTAGAAGAAAGAAAGAGAGAGGGAAAGAAAGGAAGAAGGGAAGAAAGGAAGGAAGGAAGGAAGGAAGGAAGAAAGGAGGGAGGGAGGGAGGGAGGAAGGATGGAAAGAAAGAAGGAAAGAAAGGAGGGAGGGAGGGAGAAAGGAAAGGAAGAAAGACAGGAGGGAGGGAGGAAGGAAAGAAAAAGAAAGTGGAAAGAAGAAGGGTGGGAGGGAGGAAAGAAAAATAAAGAAGGAAAGGAGGAGCGGAGGGAGGGAGGGAGGAAGGGAGAGTAGGAAAAAAAGAAAGAGCAGGTAAAGTAAAATAGAATAAAGTATGAAATATAGTAGCGTTATTAAAATTAGAAAGTAATTATTGAAAAAAAAAAAAAAACGGACCGATAGAACCCTGAGACATATGGTGGAAGCAAAGCTATACAGAGAGAATCTTACACAGAAGATTACACATACACATTCACAAAAAGAGAGCAGGGGGAAAAATCAAAAATCTTGCTCTCCAAGTCCACCTCCTCAATTTGGGATAATTCGTTGTAAAAAGAGGAAAAGGGCGAGAAGTCTGAAATCTTGCTCTCTAAGTCCACCTCCTTAATTTGGAATAATTCGTTGTAAAAAGAGGAAAAGGGGGGAAAGTCTTAAATCTTGTCCTCAAAGTCCACTTCCTCAATTTGGGATGATTCGCTGTCCATTCATGCACTCCACAGACGCAGGGCACATCAAATGGACCGTGGAGCTTTAATCCGCTGCCTCCGAGGCTGCACAGAGAGATTTCCCTGCCTCTGCTCTCACAGCTCCCGGGTCTCAGCCTTGGACCTGGCCCCGCCTCTGCGCGTAGGTCGCCGGAGGGCGTCCGTTCTTCGCTCAGACAGGACGGGTTTAAAGGAGACGCTGATTCGGGGGCTCTGGCTCACTCAGGCAGAGGGGTGGGAGGGGCGCGCAGTGTGGGGCGGGCCTGCGGCGGCAGAGGCCGGCGTGACGTTGCAGCAGCCCGTGGCGCTCCGTGCGCTTTCCCGGGAAAGCCGTCCCCGGGTCTCGGGGACCCCAGCAGTGGCGGGGTGCACAGGCCCCCCGGAAGGCGGGGCAGACAGTGACCCGCGCTCACACACAGGCCCCGCGGCGGCGGCGGCAGCGGCGGCGGCGGCGGGCGGCGGCGGCGGGCGGGCGGCGGCGGCGGCGGCGGCCCACGCCCGTCTCCGAGGTCCGTGCCTTACCCGCGGCTCGTGCCTGTCACCGGCGCTTCCCCAAGCAGCCCTCTTAATGCCCTCTCCTCGCGCACCAGGAAACAGAAGGGAAAAAATCTCTTGCCACTTCAGCGGCTCCAGACCCTTTCCCCAGACTCCCTCCGGGCTACCCTTGGTGCACTAACCCCTTCAGGCTCTCTTCCTGCCGCCAGCCCCAGTCCTCTCCCTGCGCTCAGACTGAAAGCTGATACCCGAGCCTCAGCTCCCAGACCCGCCCTCACCGGCGGCCGAGCAGACAAGCCTCTCGGGCTGGTGTGTGCCTGAGGGCACCTATCCTCTGTGCTGGAATCTCTCCGCTTTGCTCTCCACACCCCTGTTGCTGTGCTCTCCTCTGCTACTCTGAAGCTTTCCCCCTCCACCACCTGCAGTCTCCGCCCGCGAAGGGGCTTGTAGTGTGTGGAAACCTTTCCTCCTTCACGGCTCCCTCCCACTGGTGCAGGTCCCGTCCCTATCCTATTGTCTCTGTTTATTCTTTTTTTCTTTTACCCTACCCAGGTATGTGGGGAGTCTCTTGCCTTTTGGGGGGTCTGAGGTCTTCTGTCAGCGTTCAGTAGGTGTTCTGTAGGAGTTGCTCCACGTGTAGATGAATTTCTGATGTATCTGTGGGGAGGAAGGTGATCTCCGTGTCTTACTCTTCCGCCATCTTCCTCCGGGTCCTGTAATTATTTTTGTATGCATCTGTCTGTTTACATAACATAAACATCACCTCATAGTAATGTCTCTGACTAATCCAGCTTCCCCCTTTGCTTATTTATAACTTCTTTCTTGGACAGTGAGAAACCAGGCTCTCATTACCCATAGTTTATTTACTCACTTGTTCAACCCCAATATATATGTATAGTAATTTCAAAATTGCTACCCTGTACCCCTGTGTGAAACAACTATACCTACCAGAGTACAGCATTTATGGACAGTTCCTTTGGTCTTCAGCCTTACAGTTCTCAGTTGAAACAGTATTTTGCAAAGTGACTTAGGTCAGTTACATGTTTTTCCCCACTACCTTCAGTGAGGTTATGTCATGTAATCTTAATATAGTTATATTCATTTGTTTCAGCCTGCATTCCACCCTGGGATTTTCCAGCATCCTGGATATTTTTTAAAATTTGTATCCATTAAAGTTTCCTCATTGTGATGTATGGTCCAATAGTTTTTGACAAATGCTTGGAGTATATCCATCACCCCAGTACCATGCAGAAGAGTTCCATCCCCTCACAGCTCCTCCATGAGTCTCCTTGTGTTTCGTTCCTCCTACTCCCTCAACCTTTGGAAACCACTGACCTAATTTCCGTCCCTACAGTTTTGTATGGCCTGGAGTTTTTTATAGCAACTCTTTTTATTAGACATTAAAATTGCTGGTAAGCAGAGGTTCTTTTACTTTGTGTTTGAAGTTAGTTGATACCAGGATTCAAGTCGAGTCCTGACACTTACATTGCCCTGAATCTCAATTTTCTCATCTGTAAATGAGTATAAAAAAATATTCCTAGCCTCATGGGGGTTCTATGGAGGACTCAAGAAGATAACAGTTGTTGGCACAGTGCCGGGCACATAGTAAGTAATCAATAAACTTGATGATAATAATACTTTATATTCTCTATCCTCATCATCACCATGGTGGGATATGAAAAAAGAATATTAAAGAGGCCAGGAAATGCTGCCATCTTGTGTTGCTGGTGGCCATAAGAATGTACACATGGGCCCTTCCCTACAGCGGATGGAAAGAAGGCAGAGAGGATGTGACTGTAGCAAGGCAGGATTGATCCTCCGCAAGTCGTCCTCTGGTGTTTGTGGTGCCTGTGTGTATTATCCGGGTTGATCCTGGAGTTAGTTACGGCTTCCTGAGGAGACAGAATCATCTGTCTGTCATTCAAAAATTGCCCTAGGCAGGGAGATTTTAGGGCTTCATTTTGGCTTTTCTCCTCCCCAGGATTTTTTTTTTTTTCACTGAGATGATATTACAACATGGAAAGAACTTTAAAGAAGTAAATCACTGTAATCCCTGCACCCAACTGGGTTGATGTTTTGGTAATTGCTGCCGTCCCACTCCTGCACATTTACACATATGTAAACATTATTTATTGTATCATAAACATTTTTCCTTGTTGCTACATAGTCTTCGTAATGATTTTTGATGAAGATATGACAGTTTCATGAAGGGGATTCACCATCCTTCTCTAAAGTACTCCCACTGTTTTGCTGCACAAATTCATGAATATCATTTTTTTGCTCCTGATGATTTATTTCCTTGGGATATACTCCCTAGAGTAGGAATTTTCTGTCAAAGGATAGGAATGTCTTTGTGGCTTTATCTGTAGCACTTTGCAGAAATAAAACATTACATCCTTTTTTATATATTAATCTATATTTCATCAAAATACAGCTGTTCAGGGATGTGATCAAATATCTGGTGAAGAGTTGGAGACTAATGCTTCAACAGATCATTGATAAATTTATCATCTGACCATGTAATGCTTTTTTGGAAACCATGATTTTCTCTGATTAGATTTCTCTCAGCTCATGTCCCCCCAACTCCAAGTTCTCCTTCTTACTACTTCTGGAGGCAACACTCCCAGAGTCTCCTGTCATTTCTCAGAAACTCATTCTTTATTTACTTTTGGAGTCAGGACTTGTTTGCATATGTAAAACCAGGACCATATTGTTTGCAGATGCTTGGGGTGCTGCCAGATAATTGAATGTATAAAGTTGAGGCTTTTGAATCATTTTTACAAATGAGGACACAAAAGAATATTTTCTTAGAATTAAAAAAAATTATAGAGGCATGGAAATAAAGATCATGGGACTGGGTTTCTAATACAGACATTTCACTTTGTGTGCCTAGTAGGGGCGTTCCAACTCCAGAGTTGGGGGTGGGGGTGGGGGGTGGGGGGGAGGATAGAGGACTAAGATAAAGCTTTACAGATTCACTATCTAATCCAGAAAAACAAATGCATAAAAGGAGTTAGAATAAATAATGAAAGGAAAACTCAATCAGTTATTTATGATCCAATCTACTAGCATGAACAATACGTTTTTTCCTTTCTTGAATAGTTTTCTGTTTAGTTTTTGTTGAAGATAAGGGTAGCTTCAAAGTCATGGTATTTCCTATCAGTAATTGATAAAGCCCCTTCCCCTTAGGGGAGCGCCCAGATGTGATAGCCCTTGTTGAAAGCGAATTGTTTTTTAGCATTAAATGCTTTTGTTATTTATTTAAAAAAAGAAATTAGCGTAGCTTCTAGTGTTTCTAGAAATGATAAAAACAGCTGAGAGCTTCTCATACAAATTGACTGGCTGAAATTAGAAGGCTGGAGTCTTTTTCCAAGTGAATTTTGAAATCTGTAATTGTACCTGCCAGTATAATGGGGGAAAAGTGAGTTCCGAGGTCCTGCTCACACCTGCATTGCAGGCACCTACTGCAGCATTCCAGTGCAGTGAGGATGGGCATGGCTTGGATGCTCCAGACTCCAGTGCACATGGCCTGGGGTTGGGTGGGGGTTGGGGGTGGTATCTGCTGCTGCTGTGTCTCACCCGCCTGGTAGGAACCTGTGGCAGCTGCGGGGGGTACCTTTGGAGGCTCAGGGCCAGCCCAGACTGCTTGCAGGGTGGCTCTGGGCGCGGTGGGCAGTTCTAGGGAAGCGTGCCCCAGGCTTAAGCAGGAGTGAGTGGCAGGTGTGGGTCTGGACAGGAGCTGAGATTCCAGGGCCAAGAGGCCTAGCCAGGTGCTGATTTCTGGGACAAACCAAGGCCTTGGGGGGGTTTAAGAGGTATGGGGGGGATAGAAAAGTTCTGTTGTGGTACTGCTTTCACAAACACCTCCACCACAAGGTTCCAAATCGTACATCCTCCAGTTCTCTAAAACCTTGGCCTTAACTCCAACTCTTGTCAGTATCAGCCTCTGTGGCCCATCTGGAAATTGAGGGCAAGGCTGGCAGATTGGAGTGGAGGTAGAACTTGGAAGTACTTTGCAGGGGCCAGAGCCTCCCCTGGTTACATTTTTTATTTCAGGCTCCTGGTCCTGGGCTGTTCAGCCCATTCTTATTTATATATTTATTTTCTTATTTATTTATTTATTCATTTATTTATTCATTCATGGCCATGCCGCACGGCTTCTGTGATCCTAGTTCCCTGCCCAGTGACTGAACCCAGGCCCTCAGCATGGAGTCCATTATAACCACTGGATCTCCAGGGAATTCCCTGTTCAGCCCCTTCTTATGTGAAAATCCCAGGCTTGGTGATCAAGGGCTCAAGACTGGGAGTGCCTTCTCACCTCCTCTAAAACAGTGATTTAAAAATTACATTTTTGTTTGTTTGTTGTGCTATTTTCCAGGTGTTTGTATATGCATTTTTACTATGTTTTTTATTGACAAAAGTTACATTTTTAGGTTTGAACCTTAAGTAACCCTTTTAGTCGTAGTATGCATTTTTAACTCAAGTTAACACATTTGGGATTTGCTTTGTTTTGCTTTTAGGAAGATTTTTTGTTTTTTGTTTTTGTTTTGTTTTTCCCTAGAGAAAGGTTAATACTTTGTATATTCTTGTCAGGACTCAATTCGTGGCTAGTTTGGGGATTATGGGCCAATTGCTTCACGCCCCTGAACATAGATTTGGGATTGTGGATTAATTTCTTATTTTTTCCAAGTTTGTATCCTCTGTCTGTGAGGCAGGGACAATAATTCAGGCCCCAGAGGTTACCCGAGTGTCACATAAGGTGATGATTATGCCAGGGCTGTACTGTGAGTTGTCATAAGAGCAGAGTTGTGACTTTTGACTACATTTCTGTGGTAGTTCTTTTCCCTTCACCCAAATCTAGCACAGGGCTGGGCGTGTGTAGAGATTCTTGTTAAATTGTACTGATCTAAATTTTCTAGGCCAAGGATCCCCACTGGTAAGAAGAAAGGAAAATGTCATCAGGGTGGATTAGCCCTGGGCCATTGGGTCTGAAGCCAGTGGGCTGGGTTGGGCTGCAGCCAAGGGGCCTCTGGGGCTTCCTGGGGTTGAATAGTGTTGGTCTCCGGGGCAGGGAAAGATGTTTAAGAGCAGGGTTTTTTTTTGTGTGTGTGGTATGCAGGCCTCTCAATGTTGTGGCCTCTCCCATTGCAGAGCACAGGCTCCGGATGCGCAGGCTGAGCAGCCATGGCTCACAGGCCTAGCCGCTCCCAGGCATGTGGGATCTTCCCAGACCGGGGCAAGATCCCGTGTCCCCTGCATCAGCAGGCGGACTCTCAACCACTGCGCCACCAGGGAAGCCCAAGAGCAAGTTTTGATTGGCCCTATCTGGCCTCTCTCTACTCTGCCCTCCTATCTTCACGCCAGGGACTACCGGGTCCCTTTGTCATTCCTGGATTTGTACTTGAAAATGTTGTTAACAAAGCAGAAACCTGTCATCTTCTATTCAGGGACTCCCAAGTAATTGCTTAATGTTTATTTCTGTTTCTCCTCCCATTCTAAAACTGCCTGTAGAATTTAATGACCTTTACAAAACTGTTCTTGAAAGCACCAACACCACCACTGTAGATCTTTCAAATATGTTGTTTTTTGCTGTTTTTCCACTTCTACCCCTCTCCACTCCAAAACTCATCCTTACTTTTCCCCCCTTTTCTTCCTGGTTCAGAAGATGGAGGGACCAGTCAAGCTCCGGACAGTTCGAGAAGCACCGACGGACTGTGTCTGTCCCCCAGGTAAGTGGATGTTCGATCGTTGCTGGCTCCTGACTTCCATAGGCCTGGTCTTCTCTCTCCTGTCTACGCGAAACTGCCAAGGCCATGGTCAAGAGAATCACCATGGGTTTCAGGCTGTCTGTGGTACCTTGAGGACTGTCCTGGAGCCTTTCTTCCTACATCATCTTCCCTGGTAGGTGTGTTAAAGATTCTGGCAAAATTAACTGACTTGGTTTGATGAGGCTGATGGTATTGGTGGAGGACCTAAGAAACTCTTCGGGATGACTTACAATAAATTCTTAGATGCTAGAAAAGTAGCAGCCATCCCCTTTTAAAGATGGAGAAACAGACATGAACCATCCAAACAGTGTTAACATTGTGACCCTAGCTCTGTTTTGAACGTGAGGGGTGGTGGGTAGAGGAATAATCCGGCAAATATAGTTTTTTTTGGTTTTCATTTCTTTGGTGGAGGTAGAGGAAAGGAGCAGGAAACACGGTCTGATTTGTTCAAATAATCATGTGTCTTGGGTTTTGATGGTGTAGACCAGGACAGCTGTGACTAGAATTGAGGATTTGTTGGTTCCTAACACATGTGACTTGAATCCTGATTCATATTGGTCTTCCAGTTGTCCTCACTGGAACTTTGCACATATTATGACTGAGAATTTAGGGGTGTAGTCTCAGCCCCAGTGTTTTCAGGGTTAGAATTATCCTCTCATAGAACAGTATGTAATACCAGTGAATGAGTGGAAAATTGTAACAATTCCCAGATGACCCACCATGCCGGACGAGGTGAGAGAACATGGGAGCTGAACCCAGGGGCCCTGTTCCTTGCTGTCATGCCTTCCATTAGCCAAGTTGTCTGGCATTTCTGAAACCACTTCACCTGGTCCAGAAACCAAGCTTACTGATGGTTAACATCTCCAGATTGGGAGATGCCCTGAGATTTGTGCAAAGATGGACCCATAGTGTGAAAATTCAGTCTGTGGGGACCCAGTGGAAGAGGATTTTACAGTCGAGCTTGAGCTAGCCTTTCATAGGAACTCTGAGGTTTTAATAGGAGGGGAAAGGACATGATAAATAATGACATCATGAGCAGATCAGGACGTCAGAAATTGCAATTCAATGGGGGAAAAAATTCAGTTACACCAATGAAGTTTTGGCTGATCTGCAAAATGTATAAAACAATTCTTCTTGCTTCTCCCCTGTTCTTTCTTTCTCAGTATTGAATGGTTGTAAATTCATATGAGTTATGTAGATGAGGGTTTTTAAAACTGGGAGTCACTGGGAACTCCCTGGCAGTCCAGTGGTTAGGACTCTACACTCTCACTGCCAAGGCCCTGGGTTCAATCCCTGGTTGGGGAACTAGGATCCCACAAGCTGAGTGGTGCGGCCAAAGAAACAAACAAACAGGGGAGTCACAACACCTTTATGAGACATGAAATCAGTTATGTGGGTTGCAGCCAGCATTCTGAAATTTTGAACTAGCAGAGAGTACAATAAAAAATATTGGAGTGAAGTTTTTGTGTCAGCCATTTATATTTGTAAATGGCAGTGTGAAACGGGTTCCTTGCTATGGGTTGCTGACTGAAAGTTTGAAAACCACCAATACAGATGATAGATGGAGAGGGAGGAGGTGGCAGTGAGGGGACATGGAGCTCCTGAATAAACCCAGACCAGGTCCAAATCTTGGTCAGGCACTTACTGTTTGTTTTAATAAATAATACCAATACTGGAGTGGGCTCTGTAGGCTTTTTGATGTCGTGGAGGAAACACAAAGCACAGGAGCTGGAGATAGTCTTGTGTCTGTCTTCCCTCGAGGTCTCTTGACCCACCAGGAGAGGTGTCAAGAAGGCCTCTGGGATGACCATGGAAGCCAAAAGCCTGGTCAGAACCCTCAGTTCCACTGAGAGGAGGGAAGGTGACCTGCCGTCCTCTCTGGAGGCGCCCATCAGTCAGTGCTGTGCTGTCGTTGTCCGAGGGTCTTGTGGCTGTCATCAGGCTGTCCTGGCAGGTATGGTCAGTGTGGCACAGGGGGTGTAGCAGCCTCTGCCAGGCCCCAGTGCACACCCATGTCCACATCTTCTCTTCCTCTCCTGTCACCTTGAGCTGGAGAACTCACTTGAGCACTTTAGACTAGAGCCCTTCGTCAGTGCAAAACCCCATAGGCTGGCACATTCTCCTCTGCCATAAAAAGCACAGAGGGCTTTTTCTCCAACACCAGAAGCCTTAACTCATTCCCTTTCTCCCTGGCTCTGATCTGCCCTGCAGACTTTTGGAGTCTGGACATGCAGACCACCCTCTTTTGATATACCCCATCTCATCTGAGATACCCGCAGATCCCCCTAGCCCAGTTCCTTCCCACGGCCCAGAGGACAGTGTAATCTTTTGTCAGATCCTAGGATGCAGCAAGACAGATAAGTGAGGCCAAAGAAGGGGGCGGCTCTTCTGTGTGTGTTACCCATTGTGAAGTGGATGCGGAGAACTCTGAGGCTGAAGGAAGGGGCAGGCTTCGGGTTGGAAGGTCAAGATTCTTCTCTTGCTGGAGTCAGTGGTGGGAGGACTGGCAGAGCTGTGCTCTGAACTAGCCCTGTGACCTCAGGCAAGTGAGAGGCCCTTGAACCTTGAACTCCTTGTCTATAAAACGGTATAGTGAGTTGAATTGTGTCCCCCACCCCCCAAAAGATATGTCCCAGTCCTAACCCCTGGTATTTGTAAATGTGGCCTTCTGTGGAAATAGGGTCTTTGCAGACTTTTTTTTTTTTTTTTTTTTTGCGGTACGTGGGCCTCTCACTGTTGTGGCCTCTCCCGTTGCGGAGCACAGGCTCCAGACACGCAGGCTTAGTGGCCATGGCTCAAGGGTCCAGCCGCTCCATGCGGCATGTTGGATCTTCCAGGACCAGCGCACGAACCTGCGTCCCCTGCATCAGAAGGCAGACTCTCAACCACTGCGCCACCAGGGAAGCCCTGCAGACATAATTAATTTAAGGATCTTGAGATGATATCATCCAGGGTTTAGGGTAGGCCCTAAATCCAATGATGAGTGTCCTTATAAGAGTCAGAGGTAAGAGATTTGAGACACAGAATCACCCAGAGGAGAAGGCCATAGAAAGGAAGAGGCAGAGGACAGGGTGATGCATATACAAACCTAATAACACCCAGGATTGTCGGCAGCCACAGAAGCTGAAGAGGGGCATGGAAGGGATTCTCCTTAAGAGCTTTCAGAAGGAACAAGCCCTGCCAACATCTTGGTTTTGGACTTCTGGCCTCCAGAATTGTGAGACAATAGGTTTCTGTCATGTTAAGTCACCTATGCTGTGGTCATTTGTTGTGGCAGCCTTAGGAAACTAAAATAAATGGGACCACTAATCACCCTAATTATAAGGTTGCTGTGATAATCAAAATTTGGGGGACATAGGAACTTCCTACACCACCAGGTCTGAATCACGTGTGTGGGGCTGCCACCTGGGAGCCCCCTCATGCTGCTCTTCCTCATACACCTGCCTCAAAAGAGACTTCTCTTCCTTCAGCAGAGAACTCAGGGCTGTAGATTCGTGTGGGTTACCCATGTCCCTGGGGATTCCAACGTCATCTTTTCTTATTACTTATGTACTTATTGTTTTAAAATGTGTTTAAAGTTTTAAAATGTTTATTTTTGAATAGGAAATAATATGTGATGAAAGATTCAGGTACTACAGAAGATTACATGTGAAAACTAATTCCCCTCCCCTCCTCTTCCCCGGTTCTCCTGCTCCTCTTTCCAGGGGCCCTTTACCCATTTGCTGATGTCCTTCTGAGGAGTCCTTCCCAATAGAACTTTCTGTGATGATGGAAATATTCTATCTCTCTGCTAATCGTGCAGCCACTACTAGTCATGTGGGGCTACCAAGCCTCTGAAACATGGCTAGTGCAACTGACAAACTGAATTTAAAATTTTTGTTTAATTTAGAATTGATTAACAACAAGGTCCTAATGTGTAGCACAGGGAACTATATTCAATATCCTGTGATAGACCATAATGGAAAAGAATATAAAAAAGAGTGTATGCTGTATAACTGAGTCACTCTGCTCTACAGCAGAGATTGGCACAAATTAGTAAATCAACTACACTTCAATAAAGAAAAATTGTTTAATCTTAATTTAAACTGCCACGTGTGGCTGGTGGCTATGGTGTAGGACAGTTTTTTGAGGTTTTTTGAGGTCATTTAATTACATTTCATTGAGAAGCTCCCTTCCTGGTTTTACACAAATGGTATATGTTGTTGTTTCGGTGTTGCTTTCTCGGTTTGCAGTTTCCCTCTGAGATGGTCTGAATCATTCCATGTATCAGAGAGCAGGTGTTACCTTGTTTTGGGTTAAAAGACAAAATCCCATTGGGCTGTCCTGTGAGGTACCTGGCCAGTCCCCACCCCAAGGCCTTTTGAATTGTTTCCCATCCTGTGTTCTTACAGACTGTCCTTCATGGAACTGTTGGAGAGAAGGAGAACTGTTGTCTTGCCCCATTCCCTGCCTTCCTCATGCTCTGTACTGAAGCCCATCATGAAGCAGGCACTGCTGCAGGGCTTTGGGTCACTGGGCTGAAAGGATAGGGGCCCTCAGTCTGTTTGGGGCACCACGCCAGAGCAACAATTCTGGAATGTTGCAGGGGGTGTCCCCGATGTCTGCTCTGTGGGAGACTCGGGCATGACCCAGTCCCCACTGTGCTGTGAACATGTGAGCATCCCAAGGGACGGGTTGGGGCCAGCACCCTGGAGCCTGAGAGGTTTGGATTTGACTCTGCTGCTTAAACAGCTGCCGAGTGGGCACATCCTGCACATCCTGGAGATATGGGCCATTCTGGTGTAAAAGCTCCTGATGTTAACTAAGTCTTTTAATTACGTTAATAAAATAAACAAACGAAAAGGAAACTCATTAGCTTACACAACTGGAATAGAGAGGTCAAAGGTACAGCCAGTTTCAGGTATGTCTGGGCTTAGGGGTCTCCCTCTGCCTCTCAGCTCTTCCCTGAGTCATTTTCAGACACTGTCTCCTTGGGGTGGGAAAGTAGCCACCAACAGCCCCTGCAGTATATCAGACCTTCTCAGCAACCCCAGCAGATAGAGCACTCCCCTTTCTCAAAGGTGTCAGCATTATGGAATGGGGAGTGTTATGGGCTGAATTGTATCCCCCTCCAAATTCATATGTTGAAGTCTTAACCCCCACCTAGTACCTCAGAATGTGACTGTATTTGAGACAGGGTCTTTAAAGAGGTAAATAAGGTAAAGTGAGGCCATTAGGGTGGACCCTCATCCACTATGACTCGTGTCCTTATAAGAAGAGATTAGGACACAGACACACACAGAGGGAAGATGACATGAAGCCAGGGCGAGAGGCCTCAGAAGAAACCAACCCTGCTGACACCTTGATCTCTGACTTATAACCTCCAGAATTGTGAGAAAATAGATTTCTGTTGTTTAAGCCACCCAAACTATGGTACTTAGTTTTGGCAGGCCAAGCAGACGAATACAGAGAGTTATTGTTGCTGGGTACAGAGTTTCTGTTTGGAAAGATGGAAAAGTTCTGTAAAATGGATAGTGGCGATGGTTATACAACATTGTGAAGGTACTAAATGCCATGAAATTCTGCACTTTTAAATGGTGAAAATGGTATTTAAATTTTATCTGTATTTTACTGTGATTAAAGAAAGAAGTCCCAGCATTGACCCTGATTTGCCTGTCTTGGGGCAGATGCCTCTCCCTGTAAAAATTGCTGTTCCTGGAGGATGGGACACATTGATTGGCCAGGTGTGGGTCATGTGAATGGTCTTGGACCTGGGGGGAGGCCATTGTGGGGGAGGGTTGACACTACCAGAATCATGTAGGCTGAGAGTGGGGGAGGGTGGTTACCTCAAAAAAAGTAGGGTGCTATTCCCAGAAAAAGAGAAAAGGGATGCAGCTGGGCAGACATAAGTAATAGATGACCACTTCAGTCTGGCTCCGGCGACAGCTGGCCAGACATGTCCAGGTGGTCCTAAGCGGGGTCTATGGACAGACCCTGAGTTTGACTAGAGGCTTGCCTCCACTTCAAGCACATAAGTCTCTTTCATCTGTTGAGCTGGTCCAACAGACAGTGCAGCTCACTGATTAAGCACTTGAATTTTGGGCCCAGACTGCCTGATTCAAATTCTTTGTCCCAGACTTCACAGTGGTTGGGAATCAGCTTGCCAATACAGGGGACACAGGTTGGATGCCTGGCCCAGGAAGATCCCACATGCCACGGAGCAACTAAGCCCGTGCACCACAACTACTGAGCCTGTGCTCTAGAGCCCACGAGCCACAACTACTGAGCCCGTGTGCCACACCTACTCAAGCCTGTGCGCCTAGAGCCTATGCTTTGCAACAAGAGAAGCCACTTCAAAGAGAAGCCCGTGCACCACAATGCAAAGTAGCCCCCGCTCGCTGCAACTAGAGAAAGCCCACATGCAGCAATGAAGAACCAATGCAGCCAAAAATAAATAAAATAAATAAATTAAAAAACAAAAAACCAATTATTTGTCCCTTACCAACTCCATGTCCTCATACTTATCCTCCCGGTGCCTCAGTTTTTCATCTGTGAAGTGGGGTTTCTAATAGTACCTAACTCATAGAATCGTGCGAGTATTGAATGAGCTTGTAGAGAGTTTATAACAGGGCCTGACACTGCTTCCTGAAAGTGAGTTAGTGGTTACCAGGAACCCAGATCCCTTGCCCCCAGGCCAGTCCAGACTCACTGTGTGCAGCCTGTTACCTTCCTGATTGTTGCCAGGGCTGCCAGAGAAGTAGGGACGAGGCGATTCCGAGTTGGCGGTTGGCTGGGAATATCCTGGAGGGAAAGAGCAAAGGCCTGACAGACTTCCTTGGCACATTCTTCTTGGATGTGGGTGAGAAAATGCTGGTGACAGAGCCCAGAAGTGAAAGAACCAGAAAGGAAAAGAAAACGTGTGGCCTGTGAACTCTCGTCAGCCACTAACGGCATCCGGAAGGCCTCATCATGCAAAGCCTGCAGCTCTGCCCTTTTGCACAGTTCGCACTGGTTTCTAACTGGGCTCAACCTGCCCTGGAGAGCATTAAGAACTTTTTAGAAAAACAGTAATACTTTTCATTTCCTTTTTGTGCTTTTTTGTGTTCTTGCATAATATCCCAGAGACATGGCGTGTGGTTTCCAAATGATAGGGACTGTGCTTGCAGTGTAGGGTGACTTTCCAGAAATTAATAAACAGATTTATCAGAGTTAGAAATTTGCTGCTCTGTGAAAATGTTTGGAAGTTTGAGCAGAGGAGTGAAACTCTGTGGTAGGAGGACATGAAGTGAAATGTGGAAATGATACAGAACCTGATACATTTCATTGAGAGTTTATGGCAAATGTCGCAGAGTGGAACAGAAATGGTCGGTTATTCTATTCAGCCTGTTTACTGTATTTGTAGGTTTAGGAATTTGCTTAGGGCAGCAGGGTGGGGGTGGGGGGTGCTTTCTTACTACATTGAAGCAAAAAATGGATATCCTACCTTGAGTTATTTCTTATTTGTAGAATTTTTTATTAGTTTCTGCTTTATAACAAAGTGAATCAGTTATACATATACATCTGTTCCCACATCCCTTTCCTCCTGCGTCTCCCTCCCTCCCACCCTCTCCATCCCACCCCTCCAGGCGGTCACAAAGCACCAAGCCGATCTCCCTGTGCTTTTGGGCTCCTTCCCACTATCTATCTACCTTATGTTTGGTACTGTATATATGTCCATGCCTCTTTTTTGCTTTGTCACAGCTTACCCTTCCCCCTACCCATGTCCTCAAGTCCATTCTCAAGTAGGTCTGTGTCTTTATTCCTGTTTTACCCCTAGGTTCTTCATGATATATTTTTTCTTAAATTCCATATATATGTGTTAGCATCCGGTATTTGTCTTTCTCTTTCTGACTTACTTCACTCTGTATGACAGACTCTAGGACTATCCACCTCATTACAAATAGCTCAGTTTCGTTTCTTTTTATGGCTGAGTAATATTCCATTGTATATATGTGCCACATCTTCTTTATCCATTCATCCGATGATGGACGGTTAGGTTGTTTCCCTCTCAAGGCTATTGTGAATAGAGCTGCAATGAATATTTCGGTACATGTCTCTTTTTGAATTATGGTTTTCTCAGGGTATATGCCCAGTAGTGGGATTGCTGGGTCATATGGTCATTCTATTTTTAGTTTTTTAAGGAACCTCCATACTGTTCTCCATAGTGGCTGTACCAATTCACATTCCCACCATCAGTGCAAGAGTGTTCCCTCTTCTCCACACCCTCTCCAGCATTTATTGTTTCTAGATGTTTTGATGATGGCCATTCTGACTGGTGTGAGATGATATCTCATTGTAGTTTTGATTTGCATTTCTCTAATGATTAATGATGTTGAGCATTCTTTCATGTGTTTGTTGGCAGTCTGTATATCTTTTTTGGAGAAATGTCTATTTAGGTCTTCTGCCCATACTTGGATGGGTTGTTTGTTTTTTGTTATTGATCTGCATCAGCTGCTTATAAATTTTGGAGATGAATCCTTTGTCAGTTGCTTCATTTGCAAATATTTTCTCCCTTTCTGAGGGTTGTCTTTTGGTCTTGTTTATGGTTTCCTTTGCTGTGCAAAAGCTTTGAAGTTTCATTAGGTCCCATTTGTTTATCTTTGTTTTTATTTCCGTTTCTCTAGGAGGTGGGTCCAAAAGGATCTTGCTGTGATTTATGCCATAGAATGTTCTACCTATGTTTTCCCCTAAGAGTTTGATAGTTTCTGGCCTTACATTTAGGTTTTTAATCCATTTTGAGCTCATTTTACTGTATGGTGTTAGGGAATGATCTAATCTCATATGTTTACATGTACCTGCCCAGTTTTCCCAGCACCACTTATTGAAGAGGCTGTCCTTTCTCCACTGTACATTCCTGCCTCCTTTATCAAAGATAAGTTGACCATATGTGCGTGGGTTTATCTCTGGGCTTTCTATCCTGTTCCATTGATCTATCTTTCTGTTTTTGTGCCAGTACCACACTGTCTTGATTACTGTAGCTTTGTAATATAGTCTGAAGTCAGGGAGCATGATTCCTCCAGCTCCGATTTTTGTTCTCAAGATTGCTTTGGCTATTCGGGATCTTTTGTTTTTCCAAACAAAGTTTGCATTTTTTTCTTGTAGTTCTGTGAAAAATGCCAGTGGTAGTTTGATAGGGATTGCATTGAATCTGTAGATTGCTTTCAGTAGTAGAGTCATTTTCACAATATTGATTCTTCCAGTCCAGGAGTATGTTATATCTCTCCATCTATTTGTATCATCTTTCATTTCTTTCATCAGTGTCTTATAATTTTCTGCATACAGGTCTTTTGTCTCCATAGGTAGGGTGATTCCTAGATATTTTATTCTTTTTGTTGCAGTGGTAAATGGGAGTGTTTTCTTGATATCACTTTCAGATTTTTCATCATTAGTGTACAAGAATGCCAGAGATTTCTGTGCATTAATTTTGTATCCTACTACTTTACCAAATTCATTGATTAGCTCTCGTAGTTTTCTTGTAGCATCTTTAGGATTCTCTATGTATAGTATCATGTCATCTGCAAACAGTGACAGCTTTACTTCTTCTTTTCCAATTTGGATTCCTTTTATTTCCTTTACTTCTCTGATTGCTGTGGCTAAAACTTCCAAAACTATTTTGTATAAGAGTGGTGAGAGTCGGCAGCCTTGTCTTGTTCCTGATCTTAGTGGAAATGGTTTCAGTTTTTCACCTTTGAGAACAACGTTGGCTGTGGGTTTGTCATATATGGCCTTTATTATGTTGAGGAAAGTTCCCTCTATGCCTACTTTCTGCAGGGTTTTTATCATAAATGGATGTTGAATTTTGTCAAAAGCTTTCTCTGCATCTATTGAGATGATCATATGGTTTTTCTTCTTCAATTTGTTAACATGGTGTGTCACATTGATTGATTTGCGTATATTGAAGAACCCTTGCATTCTTGGAATAAAACCCACTTGATCATGGTGTATGATCCTTTTAATGTGCTGTTGGATTCTGTTTGCCAGTATTTTATTGAGGATTTTTGCATCTATGTTCATCAGTGATATTGGCCTGTAGTTCTCTTTCTTTGTGATACCCTTGCCTGGTTTTGGTATCAAGGTGATGGTGGCCTCATAGAATAAGTTTGGGTGTATTCCTCCCACTGCTATATTATGGAAGAGTTTGAGAATGATAGGTGAAAGCTCTTCTCTAAATGTTTGATAGAATTCACCTGTGAAGCCATCTGGTCCTGGGCTTTTGTTTGTTGAAAGATATTTAATCACAGTTTCAATTTCAGTCCTTGTGATTGGTCTATTCATATTTTCTATTTCTTCCTGATTCAGTCTCGGAAGGTTGTGATTTTCTAAGAATTTGTCCATTTCTTCCAGGTTGTCCATTTTACTGGCATAGAGTTTCTTGTAGCAATCTTTCAGGATCTTTTGTATTTCTGTAGTGTCAGTTGTTACTTCTCCTTTTTCATTTCTAATTCTATTGATTTGTGTCTTCTCCCTTTTTTTCTTGATGAGTCTGGCTAATGGTTTGTCAATTTTTTTTATCTTCTCAAAGAACCAGCTTTTAGTTTTAGTGATCTTTGCTATCGTTTCCTTCATTTCTTTTTCATTTATTTCTGATCTGATCTTTATGATTTCTTTCCTTCCGCTAACTTTGGGGTTTTTTTGTTCTTCGTTCTCTAATTGCTTTAGGTGCAGGGTCAGGTTGTTTACTTGAGATGTTTCCTGTTTCTTAAGGTGGGATTGTATTGCTATAAACTTCCCCCTTAGAACTGCTTTTGCTGCGACCCATAGGTTTTGGCTCGTCCTGTCTCCATTGTCATTTGTTTCTAGGTATTTCTTGATTTCCTCTTTGATTTCTTCAGTGATAACTTCGTTATTGAGTTGTGTATTGTTTAGCGTCCATGTGTTTGTATTTTTTACAGATCTTTTCCTGTAATTGACGTCTAGTTTCATAGCATTGTGGTCGGAACACATAATTGATACAATTTCAATTTTCTTCCATTTACCAAGGCTTGATTTGTGAACCAAGATATGATCTATCCTGGAGAATGTTCCATGAGCAGTTGAGAAAAATGTATATTCTGTTGTTTTTGGATGGAATGTCCTATAAATATCAATTAAGTCCATCTTGTTTAATGTATCATTTAAAGCTTGTGTTTCCTTATTTATTTTCAGTTTGGATGATCTGTCCATTGGTGAAAGTAGGGTGTTAATGTCCCCTACTATGAGTGTGTTACTGTCGATTTCCCCTTTTATGGCTGTTAGTATTTGCCTTATGTATTGAGGTGCTCCTATGTTGGGTGCATAAATATTTACAATTGTTAGATCTTCTTCTTGGATCGATCCCTTGATCATACATTATGTACTATTTCTTTGTCTCTTCTAATAGTCTTTATTTTAAAGTCTATTTTGTCTGATATGAGAATTGCTACTCCAGCTTTCTCTTGATTTCCATTTGCATGGAATATCTTTTTCCATTCCCTTACTTTCAATCTGTATGTGTCTCTAGGTCTGAAGTGGGTCTCTTGTAGACAGCATATATATGGGTCTTGTTCTTGTATCCATTCAGCCAATCTGTGTCTTTTGGTGGGAGCATTTAGTCCATTTACATTTAAGGTAATTATTGATATATATGTTCCTATTCCCATTTCCTTAATTGTTTTGGGTTCGTTTTTGTAGGTCTTTTACTTCTGTTGTGTTTCTTTCCTAGAGAAGATCCTTTAGCATTTGTTGTAAAGCTGGTTTGGTGGTGCTGAACTCTCTCAGCTTTTGCTTGTCTGTAAAGGTTTCAATTTCTCCATCAAATCTAAATGAGATCTTTGCTGGGTAGAGTAATCTTGGTTGCAGGTTTTTCTCCTTCAACACTTTAATTATGTTCTGCCGCTCCCTTCTGGCTTCTAGAGTTTCTGCTGAGAGATCAGCTGTTAACCTGATGGGGATACCCTTGTGTGTTATTTGTTTTTTTTTTATTCCCTTGCTGCTTTTAATATGATTTCTTTGTGTTTAATTTTTGACACTTTGATTAATATGTGTCTTGGCGTATTTCTCCTTGGGTTTATTCTGTATGGGACTCTCTGTGCCTCCTGGACTTGATTAACTATTTCCTTTCCCATGTTAGGGAAGTTTTCAACTATAATCTCTTCAAATATTTTCTCAGTCCCTTTTTTTTTCTCTTCTTCTTCTGAAACCCCTATAATTCGAATGTTGGTGCATTTAATGTTGTCCCAGAGGTCTCTGAGACTGTCCTCTGTTCTTTTCATTCTTTTTTCTTTATTTTGCTCTGCAGCAGTTATTTCCACTGTTTTATCTTCCAGCTCACTTATCCATTCTTCTGCCTCAGTTATTCTGCTATTGATCCCATCTAGAGTATTTTTCATTTCATGTATTGTGTTTTTAATCGATGCTTGATTCATCTTTAGTTCTTCTAGGTCCTTGTTAACTGTTTCTTGCATTTTGTCTATTCTATTTCCAAGATTTTGGATCTGGGAAATAGAATCTTGGATCATCTTTACAATCATTATTCTGAATTCTTTTTCAGGTAGACTGCCTATTACCTCTTCATTTGTTAGGTCTGGTAGGTTTTTATCTTGCTCTTTCACCTGCTGTGTGTTTTTCTGTCTTCTCATTTTTCTTATCGTAGTGTGTTTGGGGTCTCCTTTTTGCAGGCTGCAGATTCGTAATTCCCGTAGTTTTTGGTGTCTGTCCCCAGTGGCTAAGGTTGTTTCAGTTGGTTGTGTAGGCTTCCTGGTGGGGGGGACTAGTGCCTGTGTTCTGGTGGTTGAGGCTCGATCTTGTCTTTCTGGTGGACTGGGCCACATCTGGTGGTGAGTTTTGGGGTGCCTGTGGCCTTATTATATTTTAAGGCAGCCTCCCTGCTAACGGGTGGGGTTGTGTTCCTGTCTTGCTAGTTGCTTGGCATAGGGTGACCCGCACTGTAGCTTGCTGGTCATTGACTGAAGCTGGGTGCTGGTGTTGAGTTGGAGATCTCTGGGAGATTTTTGCCACTTGATATTATGTGGAGCTGGGAGGTCTCTTGTGGATCTGTGTCCTGAAGTTGGCTCTCCCACTTCAGAGGCACAGCACTGACTCCTGGAAGCAGCACCAAGAGCCTTTCATCTACCCGGCTCAGAATAAAAGGGAGAAAAAGTTGAAAGAAAGAATTAGTTGAAGAAAGAAAGAGAGAGAGAAAGAAAGGAAGAAGGAAAAAAAGGAAGGAAAGAAGGAAGGAAGGAAGAAAGAAAGAAAGAGAGGAGGGAGGGAGGGAAGAAGGATGGAAAGAAAGAAAGAAAGGAGGGAGGGAGGGAGGAAGGATGGAAAGAAAGAAAGAAAGAAAGAAAGGAGGGAGGGGGGAAGAAGGAAAGAAAAAGAAAGAGTGAATGGAAGAAGGGAGGGACGGAGGGAAGAAGGAAAGAAAGAAAGAAAGAAAGAAAGAAAGAAAGAAAGAAAGAAAGAAAGTCAGGAGGGAGGGAGGGAGGAAGGAAAGAAAAAGAGTGAAAGGAAGAAGGGAGGGAGGGAGGGAGGAAGGACAGAAAGAAAGAAAGAAAGGAGGGAGGGAGGGAGGAAAGAAAGAAAAAGAGAGAATGAAAGGAAGAAGGGAGGGAGGGAGGGAGGAAAGAAAGAAAGAAAGACAGGAGGGAGGAAGGGAGGGAGGAAGGAAAGAAAAAGAGTGAAAGTAAGATGGGAGGGAAGGAGGAAGGAAAGAAAGGAAGAAAGAAAGACAGGAGGGAGGGAGGGAGGAAGGGAAGAAAAAGAAAGAGTGAAAGGAAGAAGGGAGGGAGGAAGGAAGGAAAGAAAGAAAGAAAGAAAAAGAAAGATGGGAGGGAGGGAGGAAGGAAAGAAAAAGAAAGTGAAAGGAAGAAGGGAGGGAGGGAGGAAGGAAAGAAAGAAAGAAAGAGAGAAAGGGGTGGAGGGAGGGAGGGAGGAAGTGAAGGTAGGGAAAATAGAAAGAGAGAAGATAAAGTAAAATAGAATAAAGTATAAAATATAGTAGCGTTATTATAAAAAAGTAATTATTGAAAAAAAAACGAACTGATAGAACCCTGGGACCTATGGTGGAAGCAAAGCTATACAGAGAAAATCTCACACAGAAGCATACACATACACATTCACAAAAAGAGAACAGAGGGAAAATAATCGAAAACCTTGCTCTCAAAGTCCACCTCCTTAATTTGGGATAATTAGTTGTAAAAAGAGGAAAAGGGAAAAAATCTTAAATCTTGTCCTCAAAGTCCATCTCCTCAATTTGGGATGATTCACTGTCCATTCATGCCCTCCACAGACACAGAGCACATCAAGCGGACCGTGGAGCTTTAATCCGCTGCCTCCGAGGCTGCACAGAGAGATTTCCCTGTCTCTTCTCTGCTCTCACAGCTCCCGGGTCTCAGCCTTGGACCGGGCCCTGCCTCTGTGCATAGCTCGCCGGAGGGCGTCCATTCTTCGCTCAGACAGGACAGGTTTAAAGGAGCCGCTGAGTTGGGGGCTCTGGCTCACTCAGGCTGAGGGGAGGGAGGGGCACGCAGTGCGGGGCAGGCCTGCGGCGGCAGAGGCCGACGTGACGTTGCACCCGCCCAAGGTGCTCCGTGCCCTTTCCCGGGGAAGCCGTTCCTGGGTCCCGGGACCCCTTCAGTGGCAGGCTGCACAGGTTCCCCGGAAGGGGAGGTGGACAGTGACCTGCGCTCGCACACAGGCCTTGTGGCGGCGGCAACAGCAGCCCTAGCCTCCCACGCCCGTCTCCGGGGTCTGCGCCTTTAGCCGTGGCTCGCGCCTGTCCCTGGAGCTCCTTTAAGCAGCGCTCTTAATGCCCTCTCCTCGTGCACCAGGAAACAAAAGGGAAGAAAAAGTCTCTTGCATCTTTGGCAGCTCCAGACTTTTTCCCCGGACTCCCTCCGGGCCAGCCGTGGCGCACTAGACCCTTCAGACTGTGTTCACGCCGCCAACCCCAGTCCTCTCCCTGTGCTCCGACCGAAGCCCAAGCCTCAGCTCCCAGCACCGCCGCCCCGGCGCCCAGGCAGACAAGCCTCTCGGGCTGGTGTGTGCCTTAGGGCACTGATCCTCTGTGCGGGAATCTCTCTGCTTTGCCCTCCACACCACTGTTGCTGTGCTTTCCTCTGCTACTCCAAGGCTTTCCCCCTCCACCACGTGGAGTCTCCGCCCGTGAAGGGGCTTCTAGTGTATGGAAACCTTTCCTCCTTCATGGCTCCCTCCCACTGGTGCAGGTCCCATCCCTATCCTTTAGTCTCTGATTTTCCTTTTTTCTTTTGCCCTACCCAGGTATGTAGGGAGTTTCTTGCCTTTTGGGGAGTTTGAGGTCTTCTGTCAGCGTTCAGTAGGTGTTCTGTAGGAGTTGTTCCACATGTAGATGAATTTCTGATGTATCTGTGGGGAGGAAGGTGATCTCCACGTCTTACTCTTCTGCCATCTTCCTGCCTTCTCCCTGCCAATTTGATTATTGTGTGTCTCAGCATGTTTCTCCTTGGGTTTATCCTGTATGGGACTCTCTGCACTTCCTGGACTTGGGTGGTTATTTCCTTTCCCATATTAGGGAAGTTTTCGACTATAATCTCTTCAAATATTTTCTTGGGTCCTTTCTCTCTCTCTCTTCTCCTTCTGGGACCCCTATAATGTGAATGTTGTTGCATTTAATGTTGTCCCAGAGGTCTCTTAGGCTGTCTTCATTTCTTTTCATTCTTTTTTCTTTATTCTGTTCCACAGCAGTGAATTCCACCATTCTGTCTTCCAGGTCACTTACCCGTTCTTCTGCCTCAGTTATTCTGCTATTGGCTCCTTCTAGTGTAGTTTTCATTTCTGGTATTGTTTGTTCATTGCTGTCTGTTTGTTCTTTAATTCTTCTAGGGCTTTCTTAGACATTTTTTGTGTGTTTTCGATCTCTGCCTCCATTCTTTTTCCGAGCTCCTGGATCATCTTCACTATCATTATTCTGAATTCTTTTTCTGTAAGGTTGCCTATCTCCACTTCATTTAGTAGTTTTTCTGGTGTTTTATCTCGTTCCTTCATCTGCGCATAGCCCTCTGCCTTTTCATCTTGTCTATCTTTCTGTGAATGTGGTTTTTTGTTCCACAGGCTGCAGGATTGTAGTTCTTCTTGCTTCTGCTGTCTGCCCTCTGGTGGATGAGGCTATCTAAGAGGCTTGTGCAAGTTTCCTGATGGGAGGGACTGATGGTGGGTGAAGATGGCTGTTGCTCTGGTGGACAGAGCTCAGAAAAACTTTAATCTGCTTGACTGCTGATAGGTGGGGCTGGGTTCCTTCCCTGTTGGTTGTTTGGCCTGAGGCAACCCAACACTGGAGCCTACCTGGGCTCTTTGGTGGGTCTAATGGCAGACTCTGGGAGGGCTTACGCTAAGGAGCACTTCCCAGATCCTCTGCTGCCAGTGTCCTTGTCCTCACGGTGAGACACAGCCAACCCTGCCTCTGCAGGAGACCTCCCAATACTAGCAGGTAGGTCTGGTTCAGTCTCCCCTGGGGTCACTGCTCCATCCCATGGGTCCCGATGCATACACTACTTTCTGTGTGCCTTCCAAGAGTGGAGTCTCTGTTTCCCCCAGTCCTGTCGAAATCCTGAAATCAAACCCCGCTAGCCTTCAAGTCTGATTCTCTAGGAATTCCTCCTCCCATTGCCAGACCTCCAGGGTGGGAAACCTGACGTGGGGCTCAGAACCTTCACTCCAGTGGGTTGACTTCTGTGGTATAAGTGTCCTCTAGTTTGTGAGTTACCCACCCAGCAGTTATGGGATGTGATTTCATTGTTATTGCGTACCTCCTACCATCTCATTGTGCCTTCTCATTTGTCTTTGGATGTGGGGTATCATTTTTGGTCAGTTCCAGTGTCTTCCTGTCGATGATTGTTCAGCAGTTAGTTTTGATTCCAGTGCTCTCACAAGAGGGAGTGAGAGCACGTCCTACCTGCTGTATGTTTTAAATTCAGGCTCTGCTTCATTTTTAATAACAACTTTATTAAGATATAATTTATATACCATATGATTCATATATTTAAAGTGTACAATTCAATGATTTTGAGTATGTGCCCAGAATTGTGCAGACATCACCACAATCATTTTTAGAATCATTTTTAGAGCATCACTCCACTCAGAAACCCTGTACCCCTTAGCCATCATGTTCCAATCCCTCTATCACTCCCAGCCCCTGGCAACCACTCATCTACTTTTTATCTCTCTCTATTTGCCTATTCTGGGTATTTCATATAAATGGAATCATAAGTATGTGGGCTTTTATGTCTGGCTTTCTCTTAGCATAATGTTTTCCACGCTCATCCAGTGGCATGTGTCAGTACTTCATTCATTTTTATGGCTGAGTAATATTCCACTGTATGGATATACCACATTTTGTTTATCCATTCATCCATTGATGGACATTTGGATATTCACTGTTTGGCTATTGTGAATAAAGCTGCTATGAACATTGGTGTACAAGTTTTTGTGGGAACATATGTTTTCATTTCTCTTGGTTATGTACTTAGGAGTGGAAATGCTGACTCATATGCTTCATTATATTTTATTGCTAAATCATAATTTGGAGATGCCAAAGTGCATTTAACAACTACATTATTGATGGCCATTTAGATGTTTTCATTGTTTCTGTTAATGAGTGCTCCAGGCAGTGCTGCTCAAAATGTGGTTGGCAGATGGGTGACAGGCCCTTGAAATGTTTGTTACAGATCTGTAACAAGATTTAGATAGAAACTGAGAATATCTGAAACTTTTCTAGCCTTTTAACCAGTAGTTTTATGTCTGTCAAATCAAAAAAAAAAAAAAAAAAGCCAATACTTTTATGGCTTTGGTTTTTAAGTTTTTATCTTCTACATCATTTTATTGTATTTCACAAAAGTATTGGTCCCTGACAAACTGCAAGTTAGAACAAAAAACACAACTGACCCTCCACTACAGGTAGGTGGTACACCTGCTTGTCCGTGTGTGTTTCTGTGGGAATGGTGGCCTGAAGCGACACTCAGAAGAACAAGAACAAACTGTCTGGGACTAGTTTGTGAGGGGGAAGGGGGAGCTCCTCACCTCAGTTCCTCTTCAAGAATGAGAATGATAATTTGTAATACAGATGAATGGATAAACAAAATATAATATTTACATGTGATGGAATACTATTCAGCATTAAAAAGGAAGGAAATTCTGACATGTGCTGCAGCATGGATGAACCTGGAGGGCATTACACTAATGAAATAAGCCAGCCACACCAGGACAAATACTATGATTCCATTTATATGAGGTCCCTACTGTAGGCAAACGTATAAGAGGCAGAAAGTAGAATGGTGTGTGCCAGGGGTTGTGGGGAGGGGACAATGGGACCTTGTTTAATGGATATAGAATATCAGTTTGGGATGATGAAAGTGTTCTGGAGATGGATGATGGTGATGGTTGCACAACAGTGTGAATGTATGTAATGCCACTGAACTGTACACTTAAAATTGGTAAGTTTTACATTACATATGTTTTAATACCACAACAAAAAATGTTTCATTTATATGGGCTCTGAGCCTCTTAGTTCTCCAATCACCATGGTAGTCACAATCCCATTTATCCTTACAACTACCCTGTAAGATGGGCATTTTCCAATTTTACAGACAGGGAAAGTTAGTCTCAGAGGGGAGAAGTGATTTGCTCCAGTGATACAAGGGTTAAGTGAGAGAGCGCCAGAGGGGCTTCTAGCTGGGTACCTCATTGTCTTGGTCTGCTCAGGCTGCAATGACAAAGTACCATAGACTGGGTGCCTTACAAAACAGAAGTCTGTTTCTCACAGTTCTGGAGTCTGAATGTCTCAGAATACCAGTATGGTTGGGTTTTGGTGAAGACCATCATCCTGGCTTGCAGACAGCTGCCTTGCTATGTGCTTACATGGTAGAGAGAGAGCTCAGTCTCTTATTATTATAAGGACACTAATCCCATCATGAGGGCGCCACCATTTGACCTCATTTAAACCTAATCACCTCCCAGAGGCTCGACCTCCATATACCATCACATTGAGGGTTAGGGCTTCAACGTATGAATTTGGGGAAGACACAAACATTCAGTCCATAACACCTACTCACTTGCACGTGGCCTTGGCAAGTCCCTGCAATGCCTTGAGACTCAGTTTCCCCATCTGTAAAAGGGGACAGTTATAGCCAGCCCACTCTTACGGGGTCATCATATGACTCAAGTTAAGTGACAGGTGCAGACACCTATGTAAGCTGCAACTCGGGGAGCTTAGACTTATCTGAGATCAGCTTGAGTTTGTGTTTCCAGAGCTTTCCTCTCAGGGCACCTTGGAGTCCCATTTAGCTGAATGCACGTGCCGCTAGGTGGAGGGATGCTCCTGCTGCTCCATCTCTGCAAGGCTGCTCCTTAAAAGGGCCCTTTCCATTCCAGTGTTTTTTAGATTAAGGCAGCCACAAAGTGAGCCATCTCCCAAGGGCATTTGAAGTTCCTCTTAATGACTGATTATTGTTAAAGGGATAATATTGAATTATGGCCAGGTAAACAGATTCAGCCAAAAATGTGCCTGCTGTAAAGGCCCAGGTCGGAGCCCTCAGCTTTCCGATTCTGCATGGGGTGACCTCAGGCCTTGACTGGAGCAAGACCCGCAATGGGGGTCTCTGAATGAGCCTAACCATCATGTCAGCAGGCAGCCTGCATGCATGGTCACGGGTGTGTGGTATGTGGCCACACACTTTTGTTGACGGTCTCCCCAGGCTGTTTGTTAGTCGGGGCTGTGTCATCTGTCTAGTCACATCTCTGAGGGCTTTGGCAGCACATGGTCAGTCTCGTGTGGTAGCACAGTGACTGCAGGGCTGAGAGAATCACCAGGCACCTTTCTTTTATCCTTCGCTGGCCAGAGGGAGTGTGCAGGATGCCAGCGCAGGCCTGGGTCAGCTTAGAAGGCTGAGGGTGAGCGAGGGCCAGCTTGCTGTGAATAGGTGAGCAATTCTGGCAGCAAGTGGGGCAGTAGGGAGCTCTCTCAACTTGGCTCCTGGAGTTACAGCTCAATTACAGTGTTTTTGGCAACAGTAGCAAAATAAGTTGGAAACAACACAGTAGCAACTTTGAATCCAGGGCAGTTAGAAAGCCATTGTTATCAGCTAGGCATGCATTTGGCTGCAGATAACAGAAACCCTCACTTCAATGCATGAGGATTTATTTTCCTCGCATGATAATTCCGGAGGTAGGCAGTCCAGGGCTGGTGCGGCTGCTCAGGGATGTTTCCGGAACCCAGTGTCTTTTTATCTTTCCATCCCTCCATCCTTAGTGGCAGGTCTTCATCTTCACAGAGAGGTCAGGGAGAAGGGAGTCGGAATGAGCGCTGGGTCAGCCCCAGGCAGATAGTGCAAAGAACACTCTACTTGATATCCAGAGATCTGGGCCCACGTCTGACTCAGGGTCACTTCCATCTTCTGCACTTTTTCCCACCTGTCAGATGGGCAAGTTGAACTATATTATCTCTAAAGTCTCTTCCATCTTGTTCCAGTTATCTATCTGTGGCTTTTTTATAAACTACCTCAAAACCTTATAGCTTAAAATGTCTATTTTGCTCATGAATCTGCAATTTCTGTAGGGCTCAGTGAGGAGAGCTGGTCTCTGCTCCACTCATTGCTGGCTGGGAGGCTGGGATTTTCTGAAGGCTCACTCCATGTCTGTCGGGGGTACTGGGTGTTGCCTGGGACTTCAGCTGGAGCTTGGCCAGGACATCTGCTCCTGGACTTCCAAGGGGCTACTTGGCTTCGTCACAACGTGGTCACTGGGTTCTAAGGGTGGATGTCCCAAGAGAGAGCCAGGAGAGGCTGAGTGGCTTTTTCTCACTGGCCTGGGAAGTCATGCAAAATCACTTCAGCCACATTATCCTCATTAGAGGGAAGTCACTAAGGACAACCCCTATTCAAGAGAAGCAGGCAGATGTCAGATCTGCCTTTTGAAGGAGGATCATCAAAGAATTTGTGGACCTGTTTAAAACCATCATGCAGCTGTAGGTTTCAAATTCAGTGTTCCCTCTTTTTTTGTGATTTACTCTCACTATTCTAGAAGACAAGAGAGGCCACCTCTCAGTGCAAGGATGGCAGATAAACTGTCCAGGAAAAGGTTTTGCTAGGCTTGGGCTGCTTTGGAAAGCCCTTGCCCAAACCCACTGGGACAAGGACTGGGACCCCCCTCAGTCTTAAAAGTGAATGATACCTGGTTCATTTTGAGAGTTACTCCCTGGCCACATGAGACTTGAGGATACGTGTCCAGCAGCATTTGAAAGTGTATAGTATGATGACAGTTCATCAACGCACTTTCACCCACCATTCCTTAAGTACCCAGCACTGTGCTAGGCATGAGTTATAAATCAGGCCTGAAAGCTGGCCCCGTTCCTTGGGAATTTGTCATTTTATTGGGGAGACAGACAACTGGGGACACCCCCACCTAGCAAAGTCAGCTGTGTCCGATTTCAGTCTGTGTCCCCAGTGTCCACCCTGGTCTTGGCACGGAGGCGGCATTGATTATAGTGTTTGTCGGTGACAGAAACCTGACTCACAATGACTTGGCTAAACAAAAAAGTTTTCTTGTATGTTGGGGTTTGTATAACTGAAGAGACCAGGGGTAGATCTCTGACTTCAGGCATACGTGGGTCCCAGGACTACAGTGATGACATAAAAAACCTTTCCCCTACACCTGTGTGTTAGTTACTTGGTCCACTGGGTGCCCCTCAGTGGACCAAGCTCCCTAATATTCACGCTGTGTGTAGCCCCTTCCAACACTGAGTCTGAGCTTGGATGTGCAGTTTGCTTTGGCCAATTGGACATTAGCAGGTGTGTTGCAAGTAGAGGCTTGATAAGCTGCTTGCACACTGGGGCTGGTCTTCTTGGAACACAGCCACCCAGCTGTGAAGAAGCTCAAGTCTAGACTATTGAAGGATGAAAGGCCACATGAAGAGAGACCTTGAGGATGAAGCCATCATAGACATTCTAGCCATCTCAGACAAGCTCTCAACTAAATGCAGCCTCATGAGTGACTTCAGTCATCACCGTGGTAACAAAACTGCTCAGCTCAGCCCAGTTAATCCAGAGAATCATGATAAATAATAAATGGCTGTTTTAGGATACTAGGTTTTGGGTCATGTTGTTATGTGGTCATAGATAAAACTACCACACCTTTTCTAAGTGTTGGCAAAACAGCTGCCAACAACTCCAGGCTCAGAAGTCCCAGTGGACCTAGAGTACGTCTTTTCCATGGGATTGACTCTCACTTAACTAATGGAAGTAGCTTGCTCATCTTCGAACCAGTCAGTCACTGTGGCCAGAAGGTGAAGACCAGGCCAGTGATTCATGCCCATCATTGTAGCTAGTGGAGGGTTGGGTCAGTCCCCCCCAATCCATGAACTGGGATAGGATAGGGAAGGGAGAAAAATGAGGCTATTGTTACCAGAGAGTGGGAGAGCAGAGACTTAATAGTCAGAATCAACAGATAACCTCCACGGGTAGTGCATTAAATTGGTGAGGAGGGTGAATGAATAATCATGAGTGTGGCTTAGTTGAGGAAGCATTTTTCAAAGGGCTAATATTTAAGTCAGGACTTATCACAAGTAAGACAGAAAGGTTTCTAAGTGTCAGGCAAGCTGAGGGGTAGAACAGGAGATAGAAGAAGACCCAGAGGCGGGAATTAAAGCTCTGGGTAAATGGGAGCTGGATAGGATGCTGGACAGATCAGGCATTGCACTCTGAGATGGTCAGATGTCTTAGCTGAAAGCTGTTGTGTTTGCTGAGACTCCAAATGTGTTGTAGGCTTTTCCTCCTGAATTAAAAATTCACTTGTATTTTAAGGAAACTATCCAGGTGTTTCTGATTTATTTACACTTAAATCATCTCTGTGTGTGTGTGTGTGTGTGTGTGCGTGCGTGTGAGCGGGAGAGAGAGAGAGAATGTGGGGAACTATTTAATGTCCAAGAAATCCTGCAAGCATTTCATTTCGGTGCTTGCCATTTCAGACTGTTTATCTGAGGAGTGAGAGGCTGCGTTTGGTTGGGGCTAAGCCTCCTTCAGCTGTCCCAGGCTTGCAGCAGAGAGGTGCAGCAGGTGCCCTCTTGAGGCCTCAGTGTCCAGGCTGCTCAGGGGGCCGAGCAGGGGCTCTGAGGGGCAGCTTGCAGCCTGCAGGCAGCCGGCCCCAGGGGAGATCTCGGAGGCTGCCCCAAAGGGGGTTGCACCCTACTAAGGACACACAGTTGTCTCAGCTCTTCAAAGACTGGGTATCCCCACCGCCCCACCCACCTCAGCCCGGTCAGTCACCAAAGAATGAGGACTGTTTGTATCCAGTGATGTGCCCAGTTCAACCTTGTGACACACCAACTATCGGGTCCAATGCCTGCTGGAAATAGAAGCGAGTAGGAGCTGTTCTTTTAGATGGTGGAGGTGTGCCCCGGGGGCCTGTTGGAGCTGGCAGACACCCAGGAACAGGAGAGGAGGGGTCGGCCGCTTATCTCAGGACAGACAGATGGGCACGTGGAGAGTGACACGGCTGCTCCTCGTGGGAGGAGTCAGGAGGCTGGGAGGGATTGGTTCAGAAGGACAGGTCTCAGGGTGAGTGACATTCGGCTCAGACCAGCGCTGGGGCAGCCTCCTGGCCACTGTTGCTCATCTCGCCCCCATCATTGTTCTCCCCACACCGCTCCCTCGACCCTGCTGTCCACACCCCTCTGGCTGCACCTCTGGTGACCAGCACCCCCACCTTTTCCGATTTGGCTTTGACCCTCCCTGCCTGGCCCTAAGTGGCCAGGGAAGTCTCTGCGTCCTAGGGAACTGGAACAAACAAGGCCAACTTTCTTGATGACAGCAATTTGAAGATGAGTGAGGATAGGAGCAGTTTTACATGTTGTTTAATATAATAAACAGGAGTCCAAGGAGCTGCAGGACTGAATCTTTCTTTAACCCTCACAGCAGCCGTTCATCCATGGGCATCTGGGCAGCAGAGACACATGGCTGCGGGAACACCAGACAGCAGCTCTGAGTCTGAACCCACATTTTGGGGTTCAAGCTCTTTGTGGTCAGCCTGAATCCCCTCTATCACTGGCCCCCAAACTCAGCAATGGAAGCACCCCATTGCAGACTCACCAGCTGGCCCCTCACTGCCCCCCAAAGCTCCACACTTGTATCAGGACTCCTTTTATTATATTTGATGGGAGCATAGCTCAAAGTGGCTTAAGCGTCAAAGGAACGTTTTTGGGCTCTGGGAAATTCTGGTTTCAGGAGCAGTCGACATCCTCCTGATGGGTTTGCCTGTCTCTCGGCTCTATGTTCCTTTGTTGGCTTCATTCTCAGGTAGCCTCTTCTCCTGTGAGGGTGGTTACAGCCCCTGCCAGGTCAAGGTCCACATCATATCAGCTGTACTCTCCCGATCCTGCAAAGGATTTCTACTGGTCCAGCCACAGCCGTGTGTCCCCCAAACCTGTCACTGTAGCTGAGAAAATGTGGAGATTTGCTTGGTCAGGTCTGGGTCATATGCCCACCCACTAGTCAGGGGATAGGATCAACCCCATCCACACTCACGTGGGCTGAGCATGGCAAAGGGGTGGCTCCCCAGAGGAACTTGGGATGCTAGTAAAAGAATGGGAGGTACACTGGGAAGGCAAAACCCATAGATGCTGATTCCAATGCCCACACCCACCTGGGTATCTTTCCTTCTCATACCCCAACCCTGAATCTGCCCTCCAGCCTCTCTCCTCTAGGTTCTCCCAAGCTTACCTCCTCCAGGCAGCCATGTCTGATTATACCAGCCCTTTGTGCTTTCTTCTTCCCAGAACCCCTCAGACACCTACCTTTGCCGAGGCTTCCTATGCAATGTTTGTTTATTACCTCAGGCGGTTACCATGTTCAGCTTTTTGTGTGGATTTTTGGATTTTTGCCCCACATGCATTGTGAGGTCTTTGAGGGCAGGGCCTAAGACATCTACGTCCTTAAGGCAGCTGGTATGGTAAAATGCTTTGGACTTTTCTCGAGTGCTTCTGCCGCTAAACTGTGCCATGCTCACAGACACATTTAGCCTGATCTTTATTTTCCTATGTTGTTGAAGCTTTTCCTGTGAGCCTTGGACACACTATCTCTTCCCATTTTGCACCAGTTTTATTAGGCAAAGCTTTAGGGTCCGAGGGTTTGCACCACTGTTGTAGCCTGTCTTTCCTTACCCTGTGAGCTTAGTCAAGTTACTTAACTACTTGTTGCCTTACTTTCTTCATCTTTACAATGTGGAAAACATTTACCTTACAGTTACACAGATTGTATGGGGAGCGTATATGAAGATGTTGCCTAGCAGAGTGCTGGACTCATAAACAGAAGCTAAATGAATGCATGAGTGAATCAATGAATGAATTGGTCAGTTATTTGTTGTGCCACACAGCTTGTAGGACTCTAGACAGGGAACTCTATGAGACAAGAAAACCCTGTTTCATGGTGTGGAGGAAACCTCAGCATAGACAGCAGGACCAGAGCCAGCCCATGGCTGCCTGCCCTAGGCTAGTATGGTGTAGAAGCTGGGCAGGTCCGCAGAAGGATCAGCAGGTGTGGCCAGGTGGCCCCATCTTATGGGGAGGAGAAGGCTGGTAAGGTCCAGGAGCTGGTCAGGTCAAGGCCAAGCATCATGAGGATGTTTGCCTGTGCTGGACAGCATTGCATCTGTCCCTGCTTCTTTTGGTGAGAGCACCCTGGTTCTCCTTGGGCAAACCCCCTTTTCTAGTCCCAGGCTATGGCTTGAGGTAGGCTGACCCCACCATCTAGTAATTAGCACATGACCCAGTCGTCCCCAGAAGTGGCAGATTTCAGACTTTTCCTGCAAACTTTGGCATAGAGAGGGTCTTTTTCCACTGGGGTTGCACAAGTGGTGGAATGTGGGCCTGGAGCCACTGGGGGCCACAGTATGGATAGCATCCCCACATCCCTGCCATAAATAAAACCAACACAGAGAAACTAGAGCTGAGAGGTGGGGAAGGAGAGTCCTGAGGATCACCTGGATGCAGCCAGACCTGAACCTTTGTGGATTTTTCAGTTAAGAGAGGCAATGCATTCTTTGTTTTTAAATTTAATTTGACCCTCTTCTGACCTTTAAAGATAAAAGTCCTGACTGATATACTGCTCTACCGAAAGCAGTTGTTCCCCAGAGATCCCAGCCATATGACACACAATTGGTTTCCATATTGATGCTCACTTCCATGGGTATTTGCATTTTTGAGGTCAGAGGTCATGCAAATAAATGGTTATAGACAGGAGGGCAGGAGAGTTTCTCAGGAAATCGATAACACAGTGAGTGAAAGCTGTGTTCACAGCCCATGTATTGGAACTTGTCTCATTCTCAGTAACAGCGCAATGTTGTGTTGTGGCTCAATCTCAGCAGCATCAGAATCTGGAACGTGTGTTCACCACATTGAGAAAAGTTTCCTTCCCATTGTTCATCATTCAAGGTCTCATTTAGTTTTTTCTGGGTATGCTGGTTCGTATTTCACACGTGCTGTTGGTTCAGTAGTGGAAATAATTACCTGCACTGAAAAGCAAGGCAGTAAATGAAAGAAAATGATATAAAAGCACCCACCCCTAGTGCTTCTATGGACACAGAAGATGAGAATTTCCATCCGTGGTTAAACAGGAACAGAGCTTTGGAGCTGCTCTTCCTGGGCCAGTTCCAGTGATGCATCTTCAACTCTGGGTCACATGGATTGCTGAGAATCCACATCATGCAGTTTTTTTTCAAATTCATGTCTGGACCTAGATAGGAGGCTTTCCTAGAGATGTATAATATAGGGCAGGGGTTCACGGCTCATTACTGAAACTGTGTCAGAATTGTACTGTGAAATGTACTAGTGTCCAAGGGTCAAGATGGACCTTCTTATTCTCAGGCCAGGGTAGGGGGTTGTGGAGACTGCAAGATAAGAGGAAGGATGCCATTTGGCAGAAGTAATCAGCAGTCCCTGTAAGCTGACTCTGGTCCCAGGACAGTGCCCACGTCTGGGTGCTTGGTGCCTGCCTGGGTTATGCCTTGTGGTGTTGGCTATGTCATCAGAGGTCCCATCCTGTCCCCAAGTACTGCCCCCTTGTCCTCAAATATTATGAGCTCATCACCTCCCCTTGGGTACATTCTTTCTTAAAGTACTCCTGGATACAGCTCATGGGCTAAAGATGGCTAAGAGTGCCCCAGTGTTCCTTGCTGGATGACTTAGGTTAGGGTTTGTGCAGCCTTCAAACCATCTCCCAGACACCTGGGGAAGGTGGCGAGGCCTCTCCCAGTCCCGGGGTAGACGACTGAGACCAGACTGTTGTCCCTGTTAAAATATGTTCTGACTGGAATTCATGTGGGCTAGATATACACATCTTAATTTGAGACAAGGAAAAAACCCTATTCCATGTTTGATTATCTTCCAAAGGCAGTAACTAGCCTGGTTAGTTTTTCTCTTTCTCCACTCTCCTGACCCCAAATTACAGAAAGAAAACATCCAGGTCATGTTTCCAAATTTCATTTCATAAACTGAAAACACATTTTAGGTCTCAAAGGGCAAAAGACACCTTCATCTAGTTAACTCTGAGAGTTTTTTATGTTTATACAACACAAAGTCATGTAGCTCTTTCCTTTCTTAAAGCAAACTAGGAGAATTGTTACTTTGCCAAGACTTCCAATTCCTTTTTAAAAAAATTCTTTTATTACAGTAAAATACATTTTTCACTTTAACCTTTTTTGTCTACATTTCAGCAGCATTAATTATATTTATAATGGTGTGCAACCATCACCACTCTCTATTCCCAAAACTTTCTCAGCACCCCAAACAGAATCTTTGTAACCATTTAGCAATAACTCTCCATTTCTCCCCACCCCCGCCCCTGGTATAACTTCTCATCTACTTTCTGTCTCTGTGAATTTGCCTAGTCTCTGTATTTCATATAAATGGCCTTTTGTGTCTGGCTTCTATCACTTAGCACAGTGTTTCCAAGGTTCAGCCATGTTTGAGAATGAATCAGTACTTCATTCCTTTTTATGACTGAATAATATTCCATTGTATGTGTATAGCACATTTTGTATATGCATTCATCAATTGATGGACATTTGAGCCTCCTCATTCTTAAGTTTTCATCTTGAACAGTTAGGGGGAGTAATGTTAATATTAAAATTTTATTACTATAAAGTCCACCTGGACTCTTGTATAGAATAAACCAGGCTCTGTGCAGGGCCATGCACATAGTATCATCTCATTTAATCCTCACAAACATGGTATGAAGTAGATGGTATCATCCCATTTTGAAGATGAAAACACTGAAGCCCAGAGAGGATAAGGGAGTTGCTCAAGGTCACATAGCTAGTGAGCTGAGCTTTGAATGCTGGTTCCCCTTACTCCCAAATCCACATGTTCCCATCCTGTCTGTTCTCTCTCATTAATCATGGAGACACACAGTTCATGGCACTTTGTCACACTTAGAGATGTGGCAAAGATGCCTTCTTCCCAAATGCATCAACAGAACCTCAAGCCCTGGTCCAAAATGACCCAGATTTTGTCCCTTGGCCTTAGTGTATCTCTTATCAACTCTTCAGTGATAAGGGAGAGTATATAGGAGTCACATGAGTACCTGCTTATAGGGAGGTGTTGGGAGAGTTTGGAAGAGGCCTTTGAGTAACTGATATATCTATTTGCACTGCAATTGGGGAACCAATGACCAGCTACCTCACTGAGCTCTCTGCTCTGGTAGCAAAGTCGGGGACTATCCAGTCTTCTTGGTCACACATTCATTCCCTCCCTTTCCCTCTCTCCCTCCCGTCTGACTACCTATCCATCCAACCATGAAACCATCCATGAATCCATGCATTTATCCATCTACCCAACCATCCATCCATCCATCCATCCATCCATCCATCCATCCATCTATCCATCCACCCATTCACTCATCTATCCATTCATCTGTTAACTCATCCATCCATCTGTCCACTTATCCATCCATCCATCTAGATTATATTTGTTGCAGGCCTGCAACGATATGGATGCTAGCTCCTGTTCTAGATTCTTGGATATAGTGGTAAACATACTTCAATAGAGGACGGATCCAACCAGTATAATGTGTTAAAAGTCAGGAAACTTTATTTTAAAATCCTGATTCCTGAATACTCTTGGAAAAGCTGGAAGACCAGGCAGCACCAGGACCCAGTTTACCACATGGCAGTGCCAGCCAGAGCTGTGCAGCCCTGTGCAGAGCATTGACCTCTAGTTCACCACAGCCCTGTCCACTGCCTGTTGTCTTGTACCTGGACCACACTGCATGCGTGACCCCGAGAGGCCTTTGGGTCTGTGCCCCTCACTAGAGAAGTGTTTGCAGTAGCCGCTGCCTGACTTCACAGTGTACTCCAGCCCAAGACCTGGGCTTTGTTCCAACACATTCTGCCCCTGAACTTGCCGTTACCTCATCTGTAAAATAAGGGTTGATGTGGGCAGGTGAAGATGATAAAGGAGCTAAAAAAGTTCTGTAGACTGTAACATGCTGTTCAAAAGAAGGGGCTGCTGTCACTGAGAGCCTGAGCCACTGGGAGGTAGAGAGAGAGAAAGGGACCTTGTTGATAGGTTGGGTGTTCAACTTAACTGACTCTCAATCCAGGCCTGAGGCTCAGGGCACTTTTGAAGGGAAGTGACACCTAAGTTAAGAAGGGTAAGTGGGAATTGGGAAAGGGAACCACAAAAGTCTTCTCTAACCTAGAGCATTCACGAATATAAGAGCTCAGTCAAAATGGTTAGAAAGTGGAGTTTGTACATATGGGTGTTAAGGAGGTGGGGGTAGGAAGGCAGGCAGGGCAGTGATGCTTGAAAGGAATGAGCCGGGAAAGAGAGTTAATTGGCATTTAGATCATTTAGTCCTTGTACCATGCTCGGGGGTTTGAACTTATCCTAAAAGCCCGGGAGACACATGGGGAGTTTTCAGCTGGGGATGCATTGAGCACTTTGGTATTCTAGTTGGGTGAGGATGGATTTGAAGGGCCAGATCTCGGGCAGCAGCTGGTGGGTGACCTGGGAGGCTGCTCAGGGGTCTGGGGTAAGAGGAGTAGGTGGTAGCTGATTCTTCTCCTGGTGTTTAGGAGTATAATTTCTTGGGGTTTGGGCTTCATTAGCTGTGAAAGGGGAGGGAGGGAGGGGAGTGGGAAGGCCCTTGGGTTGCTGGTCTGGGTAGCCGTGAGGAGCAGGAGCAAGGAACAGGTTGAGTGGAAGAGAGGTTTGCCCAGGTGTAACATCACATTGGGTGTGCCCAGGATCTGTTTCTGAGACTCGGGATTGACAGTAAAAAATCAAGGAGGAGGTGAGATCTCTCAAGAGGGCTCTACAGAGAGAGAGAAGAGGAGAGCGCTTGTCAGCCAGGCTGAGGAACCCACCAAGATGAAGGGAAACCCCATCTAAGTGAAAGGCATGGGGAGAGAGGGCTGCAGAGGCAGCAGACAGAAGCAGGGTGGGGAGGAAAGCCAGGTCTGTAAGTAGGTTGGAGGAGCCAGGTGAGCAGGTCACCAGGGTCAGGCGACACCAAGCACCAAAATATGTTCACTGGGTTCGGCAACAAGGAGGTCATTTTAGAACTTGGAGGGTGTTATTTGGGGGCAGTGGGTTGAGGAATGGGTGGAGGTGTAGAAGAGAGGAAGAGGTGAGACAGAGTGGGCAGCACCTGGGAGGGGGGACGGGGTGCTGGGAGGGTCTCAGGAGGGAAGGAACATTAGTGTGGGCGACAGCGGAGCAGCCAGGAGAGCAGGGGTGACCAGAGGGCTGAAGCAAGTACAGTGTCGAGGGCCCTGAAGAGGTAGGAGGAGGTAGGCAGCAAGGCCACGAGGAAGGACAGGTGGGGGTTGGGAGGCTGAGAAAGTTGCCCCTGGGGCTTCTGTTTCCTCCATGAAGGTGGAGGCATGCTGAGCTCCTCAGAATCTGCAAGGGTCAGAGGTTGAGGGCACTGGACAGGAGGAGATTGGATTCTAGGCATTGAAGGGCTGTGGATGATTTGTGGAACTGGCATGCCTTTCCTCACCACTGCCCCCCACTCTGGCTGCTTAGGGCCCTCATCCCCTGGAAAGCGGTGCACCAATTCTGGACCATTGCTGCTCCTGGGCCGACCCTGCCTAGCAGGGTCACAACAGATACTCACCCGGGCCTGGTCCCATCCCCACCCAGGTGGGCAAACTGCAGAAGGAGCCTGTGTGGGCCTGGAGGCTGGAGGCTGGGGGCTGCTGCGGGGCATGTAGTGGAGCAGAAGAGGCCAAGAGCAATGTGGCTTCCTGAGGAAAGTCCCCCGTAGCAGACATGCCCAGGAGGGCTGGCTGGGAGCTAAGCCTGACCAGCCCTCCTCCACATGTGCAGCTGAGCTGCTCCAAGAAACTTGTGCAAAACATGGCTCTTGGGTGTCCATTACAACAGGCAGCAACTTTCTTCTGCATGGAAAAGTTTTGCTTCAAGAGAATGACTTTATTTTCATTGGACTCTGGGGGGAAATAGCTCTAAAAATGAGAACCTCGGAAGAAAACACAAACAGGAATTGGTCCCTTTACTCAGGTTTAACACTAATTATTTAGCCACGCTCTGAAAATACTGAGCTGTAACTGAATTTGTTTGTTTGTTTGTTTGTTTTTTGCACACATTTTTTTTATTCCTCCAGACATACATGTGAAGTTCTGTTTAGTATCCTACATTACATTCAGAAATAAGAAAACTGAGGCTCAGGGAGATTAAGGTCTTCACTATTATATACAAAACAAAGAAAGATTATTTTGCACTTTCTTGAATTATAAATAAACAGTATGTACTCAATTTTTATATGGTTCCTTCATTTCTACATATTGTACATTTTATTTTATCATATTTTTCCAGTTCCATTGAGATATAATTGATGTGTAACATTGTATACATTTAAGGTGCACCATGTAATGATTTGATATATTCCAAAATAATTACCACAATAAGATTAGTTAACATCACCTCAAAAATTACCTTTTTTTGTGGTAGAATCTTTAAGAATTATTCTCTTGGCAACTTTCAAGGATATAATAGAGAATTGTTAACTATTGTCACCATGCTCTCTTAGATTCTCAAAACGTATTCATTTTATAACTGGAAGGTTGTACCTCTTGACCAACATCTCCCCAAATCCCCCAGCTCCTGGAAACCAGTATTCTATTCTCTCTTTGTATACTTTTGGTTTTCAAAAAGATTCCACATGTATGTGACATAATACAGTATTTTTCTTTCACTGACTGACTTTTTAACTTAGCATAATGCCCTCAAGTTCCATCCATGTTGTTGCAAATGGCAAAATTTCATTTTTTATGGCTGAGTAGTATTCCATTGTGTTTATCTACACCACCTGTTTTTTATCCATTTATCTGTTGATGGACACTTAGGTTGCTTCCATATCTTGGCAATGTAAATAATGCTGCTATGGACACTGTGGTGCATGTATCTTCTGCAATTAGTCTTTTCATTCTTTTCAGATAGATACACAGTAGTGGAATTGCTGGATCATATTGTAGTTCTATTTTTAGTTGTCTGAGAAACCTCCACACTATTTCTGCATTGGCAACACCAGTTCACATTCACACAGTGCTCGAGAGTTCCCTTTTCTCCACATCCTTGTGAACATTTGTTATTTGTGTTCTTTTTGATGATAGCCATTCTGTCAGGTGTCAGGTGATATCTCATTGAGGTTTTCTTAATAAGAAAAAAATTAAATTTATTAATATATCATTTTTTATTTAATTTTTTTATTTTATATTGGACTACAGTTGATTTACAATGTTGTATTAACATCACATGTACAGCAAAGTGATTCAGTTATACATATACAGATTTATTCTTTATCAGATTCTTTTCAGATTAAGGTTATTACAGAATATTGAGCAGAGTTCCCTGTGCTATACAGTAGGTCCTTATTAGTTATCTATTTTATATATAGGACTGTGTATATGTTTATCCCAAACTCCTAATTTATCCCTCTCCCCCACGTTTCCCCTTTGGTAACCACGTGTGTTTAATAAGATTGTGAGTCTGTTTCTGTTTTGTAAAGAAGTTCATTTGTATCATTTTTTTTAGATTACACATATAAGAGATATCATATGATATTTGTCTTACACTGTCTGACTTACTTCACTCAGTATGACAATCTCTAGGTCCATCCATGTTGTGGCAAATGGCATTATTTCATTCTTTTTCTTTATGACTGAGTAATAGTCAATTGTATATATGTACCGCATCTTCTTTATCCATTCATCTGTCAATGGACACTTAGGTTGTTTCCATGTCTTTACTATTGTAAATAGTGCTGCAATAAACATTGGGGTGTGTGTATCTTTTCGAATTATGGTTTTCTCTGGATATATGCCCAGGAGTTGGATAGCTGGATCATATGGTAGTTCTATTTTTAGTTTTTCAAGGAACCTCTATACTGTTCTTCATAGTGGCTGTACCAGTTGACATTCCCATCAACAGTGCAGGAGGGTTCCCTTTTCCCCACACTCTCTCCAGCATTTATTGTTTGTAGATTTTTTGATGATGTCCCTTCAGACTGGTGTGAGGTGATATGTCATTGTAGTTTTGATTTGCATTTCTCTAATAACTGGAGATGTTGGACATCGTTTCACATGCTTTTTGGTCATCTGTATGTCTTCTTTGGAGAAATGTCTATTTAGACATTCTGCACATTTTTGAGTGGGTTGTTGGTTTTTTTCTTGGTATTGAGCCGCATGAGCTGTTTGTATATTTTGGAGATTAATCCTTTGTCAGTTGCTTCATTCACAAATATTTTCTCCCAATCTGAGGGTTGTCTTTTCGTTTTGTTTATGGTTTCCTTTTCTGTGCAAAAGCTTTTAAGTTTCATTAGGTCCCATTTGTTTATTTTTGGTTTTATTTCCATTTCTCTAGGAGGTGTGTCAAAAAGGATCTTGTGATTTATGTCATAGAGTGTTCCGCCTATGTTTTCCTCTAAGAGGTGTAAGGTGAGGTGTCTCACCTTACATTTAGGTCTTTAATCCATTTTGAGTTTATTTTTGTGTATGGTGTTAGGGAGGGTTCTAATTCCATTGTTCTACATGTAGTTGTCCTGTAACTGAATTTATAGTCAGGGTTATGCATTTGTGGGTGAGAGTAGCCTGTACCCTATGAGGAACTGGGATTCTGAGGCTGGGAAAATGTGACCAGTCTCTGTAATGTGTTTTTCCTCCCATACATGTCAGTGACAAATGTGAATTTTCTGTGATGGCACACACCCCTGAATTCCCAAAGCATCCCCTTTGTATGTTGCTGGGGGTAGTAGGCTGCTGTGTCAGCCTCCCCACTGAGCTGTGAGTCCCAGGTCAATTCATGTCTGTGGCCTCAGCCTTTGTGGCCCCAGGATGTGGCCCTGAGTGTGGTGATGGATTTGGGATCAATGGATTGTTGGATTAACTAATGAATGTATAAAAAAGGAATCTCTGGGCTCCTCAAAAAGAACCATAGGCTACACGGTTTGTTTCATGCCAGGATTCACCCCCTCAATCTAAGCCATGTGAACAATCTTCCCAATGAAACCTTGTCTTCACAGTGCCTTCCTTTTCATAGAATCTTCAGTGGCTCCCTGTTTCCTCAGCATCAAGTCTAAACGTCTCAGCCTCACACACCCCTGGGGCCTCCATGCCAGCCAGGATGGGCTCCTCCCTGCCCTCTAAACACTCCTGCTCACCCTGCCTCTGCATCCTTATCCCTGGGTCCTTGTTCCCAGAGCACCCTTCCTCAGACAGCATAGAATTAAAGACATAGGCTGTAGATTAAGAGGTCTGCATTCAGAATGTAAAATGGTGCAGCTGCTCTGGAAAACAGTATGGAGGTTCTTCAAAAAATCAAAAATACAATTACCATGTGATCCAGCAATTCCACTTCTGGCAGTTCCACATACCCCATGGGATTAAAAGCCGGGATGTGAAGAGGTATTTGTACACTCATGTTCATAGCAGCATTTTTCACAATAGCCTAAAGATGGAAGCAACCCAAGTGTCCATGGGTGGATGAATGGATAAACAAAACATGGCATTCAATGCAATGTTATTCAGCCTTAAAAAGAAAGGAAATTCTGACACAAGCTACAATATGATGAACCTTGAAGACACTATGTTAAATGAAATAAGAAATACATTTTTCCTATTCCTCCTGCTAAGAACAACCAAAAACCATGGATATTATATATGAAACCAACATAAGAAGACAGTTATGGTGGGGAGAAGGGACCTCAGGATCCAAGAAATGACATTGGTGAGCTCCTAATAAAAGCCTACTCCCTCTAGCCAGAGGAACAGGAAAGGGGAAACCTTGCAAGAGAGAAAAGTTTAGATAATAACCGCTCAATTCCAGCCAAATAGTATCAGTAGAGGCTACCTGAGGATAAGCCCCACCCAGCCAGGATGGGATATGTAGAGGCTGAGAGGGAATGTGGAACTGCCACTCCCAACCAGAAGTACCAAGGAGACCCTCCCCACTTTGGGTGTCAATAGAGGCCAAGTGGGGAAGCTGGAGTCTACTCCCACTTGGCAGTAATGAAAAGGTATCTCTTCTCCTGCCAGACTGCTGTAAGGGGAGCCAGATAAAACAGAAGATTTAAATATCTCGAATCTCATGATATAATACTCAAAATGTATGGGTTTCAATTGGTAACCACTCATCATAACAAGAACCAGGAAAATTATAACCTGAATAGAAAAAGACAATCAATGCTCACCAGTACCAAGATGGCAGAGATGTTAGAATTATCTCCAATGACTATTAAAGCAGCCATCATAAGAATGCTTCAATGAGCAATTATGACCATGCTTGAAACAAATGAAAAAAAAATACAGTCTCAACAAAGAAATATAAGAGATAAAGAAAAAGAAAATGGAGATTTTAGAACTGAAGAATACAGAAACCAAAATTATCAACAGCAGGATGGGGATAACAGAAGAAAGAGTCAGTGAACAGAAAGATAGAATAATAGAAATTACACAATCTAAACATCAGAGAAAATAGAGAAAAACAAAACAAACAAAAATGAACAGAGCCTTAGGGAACCTGTGAGATTACCACAAAAGATCTAACATTCATGTTTTTCCAGTCCTAGAAGGAGAGGAGAAAGAGGGCAAGTTGAAAAGTACTCAAAGGAATAATGGCTGAAAACTTTCCAAATTTGGCAAAAGACATAAACCTACAGTTTCAAGGAAGAAAGCAAATCCCAAACAGGATAAACCCATAGAAATCCACACCAAGACACAAGTCAAATTTCTGAAATCTCATGACAAAGAAACAATCCTGAAGGCAAGCAGGGTGAAGCAACAGCATACCTAAAGGAAGAATACAATTTGAATGACTGTATATTTCTCATCAAAAACCGTGGAGGCCAGAAGGAAGTGGCATAATCATTTTCAAGTGCTGAAATAAAAGAACTATTAACCCAGAATCCTATACTAAAAATATTCATCAGAAATGAAGGGGAAATCAAGATGTTCTCAGATGAAATGAAAACTAAGAGAATTTGTTGCCAGCAGACATACCGTAAAAGTATAGCTAAAGGAAATTCTCCTAGAGAAAAAAATATTAAAAGAAGGAATCTTGGAACATCAGGAAAGACCAACAGAATGAGTAAAAACATTTTTCTTCTCCTCTTGAATTTTCTAAGTGTGACAGTTGAAGCAAAAATATAACATTGTCTGGGATTCCCTGGTGGTGCAGGGGTTGGGAGATTGCCTGCCGATGCAGGGGACACGGGTTCGTGCCCCAGTCGGGGAAGATCCCACATGCCGTGGAGCAGCTAGGCCCATGAGCCATGGCCGCTGAGCCTGCATGTCCAGAGCCTGTGCTCTGCAACGGGAGAGGCCACAACAGTGAGAGGCCCGTGTACCGCAAAAAAAAAAAAAGCTATAGGAAAAATATAACACTGTCTGATGTGGTTTTAAATGTATGTAGAGGAAATAGTTAAGACAATTATAAGTGGAGGAGGGTAAAGGGACTTAGCAGGAGTTAAGGTTTCTATATGTCATCAAACTTGTAAAATGACCACATCAGTAAACTGTGATAAATTATGTATGTATGATGTAATAACCAGAACAATGACTAAAAAAGCTATACAAAGTGATATACTCAAAAGCACTAGAGATATATCAAAATGGAATTCCAAAAACAGTTCAAGTAACCCACAGGAAGGCAGGAAAACAAAACAGAGAAATAAAAAATAGGACAAACAGAATTAAAATTAAAAGTACATGCTTAAGCCCTAACATAAGTAATTACATTAAATATAAATGTAAATGGTCTAAATACACCAACTAAAAGACAGAGATTGTCAGAGTGGATTAAAGAAAAACTATGGGGGGCCCGGGAGGAAGATGGCGGAAGAGTAAGACGTGGAGATCATCTTCCTCCCCACAGATACATCAGAAATTCATCTACACGTGGAACAACTCTTACAGAACACCTACTGAACGCTGACAGAAGACCTCAAACCCCCCAAAAGGCAAGAAACTCCCCACATACCTGGGTAGGGCAAAAGGAAAAAGAATATACAGAGACAAAAGGATAGGGATGGGACCTGCACCCGTGGGAGGGAGCCGTGAAGGAGGAAAGGTTTCCACACACTAGAAGCCCCTTCGCGGGCGGAGACTACAGGTGGCGGAGGGGGAAAGCTTCGGAGTAGCAGAGGAGAGCACAGCAACAGGGGTGTGGAGGGCAAAGCGGAGAGATTCCAGCACAGAGGATCGGTGCCCTCAGGCACACACCAGCCTGAGAGGCTTCTCTGCTCGGCCACCGGGGCGGGCGGGGCTGGGAGCTGTTATTGGGTTTCAGTCAGAGCGCAGGGAGAGGACTGGGGCTGGCGGCAGGAAGAGAGCCTGAAGGGGTTAGTGCACCATGGCTAGCCTGGAGGGAGTCCGGGGAAGAAGTCTGGAGCTGCCAAAGAGGCAAGAGACTTTTTCTTCCCTTTTGTTTCCTGGAGCATGAGGAGAGGGCATTAAGAGGGCTGCTTGGGGAAGCGCTGGAGATGGGTGCGAGCCATGGCTAAAGGTGCGGACCCCGGAGACAGGCGTGGGACGCTGGGGCTGCTGCTGCCACCGCTGTGGGGTCTGGGTGCAAGCATGGGTCACTGTCCACCCCGCCTTCCGGGGGACATATTCACCCCCCCACTGACAGGGTCCCGGGACCCAGGGACGGCTTTCCCGGGAAAGCACACGGAGTGCCTCGGGCTGCTGCAACGTCACGCCGGCCTCTGCCGACGCAGGCCCGTCCAACACTGTGCGCCCATCCCTCCCCTCTGCCTGAGTGAGCCAGAGCCCCCGAATCAGCAGCTCCTTTAAACCCGTCCTCTCCGAGCAAAGAACGGATGCCCTCCGGTGACCTACGCGCAGAGGCGGGGCCAGGTCCAAGGCTGAGACCCGGGAGCTGTGAGAGCAGAGAAGAGACAGGGAAATCTCTCTGTGCAGCCTCGGAGGCAGCGGATTAAAGCTCCACGGTCCACTTGATGTGCCCTGCGTCTGTGGAGTGCATGAATGGACAGTGAATCATCGCAAATTGAGGAAGTAGACTTTGAGGACAAGATTTAAGACTTTCCCCCCTTTTCCTCTTTTCCTCTTTTTACAACGAACTATCCCAAATTAAGGAGGTTGACTTAGAGAGCAAGATTTCAGACTTCTCGCCCTTTTCCTCTTTTTACAACAAATTATCCCAAATTGAGGAGCTGGACTTGGAGAGCAAGATTTTTGATTTTTCCCCCTGCTCTCATTTTGTGAATGTGTATGTGTATTCTTCTGTGTAAGATCCTCTCTGTATAGCTTTGCATCCACCATATGTCCAGCATTCTATCTGTCCGTTTTTTTTCAATAATTACTTTTTTTTAATTTTATTTTTTTTATTAGTTTCTGCTTTATAACAAAGTGAATCAGTCATACATATACATCTGTTCCCACATCCCTTCCCTCATGCATCTCCCTCCCTCCCACCCTCCCCATCCCAGCCCTCCAGGTGGTCACAAAGCACCGAGCTGATCTCCCTGTGCTCTGCGGCTGCTTCCCACTATCTATCTACCTTACGTTTGGTAGTGTATATATGTCCATGCCTCTCTTTCGCTTTGTCACAGCTTACCCTTCCCCCTCCACATATCCACAAGTCCATTCTCAAGTAGGTCTGTGTCTTTATTCCCGTTTTACCCCTAGGTTCTTCATGACATTTTTTTTTAAATTCCGTATATATGTGTTAGCATACGGTATTTGTCTTTCTCTTTCTGACTTACTTCACTCTGTATGACAGACTCTAGGTCTATCCGCCTCATTACAAATAGCTCAGTTTCGTTTCTTTTTATGGCTGAGTAATATTCCATTGTATATATGTGCCACATCTTCTTTATCCATTCATCCGATGATAGACACTTAGGTTGTTTCCAGCTCCGGGCTATTGTGAATAGAGCTGCAATGAACATTTTGGTACATGTCTCTTTGGGAATTATGGTTTTCTCAGGGTATATGCCTAGTAGTGGGATTGCTGGGTCATATGGTAGTTCTATTTTTAGTTTTTTTAACAAACCTCCATACTGTTCTCCATAGTGGCTGTACCAATTCACATTCCCACCAGCAGTGCAAGAGGGTTCCCTTTTCTCCACACCATCTCCAGCATTTATTGTTTCTAGATTTCTTGATGATGGCCATTCTGACTGGTGTGAGATGATATCTCATTGTAGTTTTGATTTGCATTTCTCTAATGATTAATGATGTTGAGCATTCTTTCATGTGTTTGTTGGCAGTCTGTAAATCTTCTTTGGAGAAATGCCTATTTAAGTCTTCTGCCCATTTTTGGATTGGGTGGTTTGTTTTTTTGCTATTGAGCTGCATGAGCTGTTTATAAATTTTGGAGATTAATCCTTTGTCAGTTGCTTCATTTGCAAATATTTTCTCCCATTCTGAGGGTTGTCTTTTGGTCTTGTTTATGGTTTCCTTTGCTGTGCAAAAGCTTTGAAGTTTCATTAGGTCCCATTTGTTTATCTTTGTTTTTATTTCCATTTCTCTAGGAGGTGGGTCCAAAAGGATCTTGCTGTGATTTATGTCATAGAGTGTTCTACCTATGTTTTCCTCTAAGAGTTTGATAGTTTCTGGCCTTACATTTAGGTCTTTAATCCATTTTGAGCTTAGTTTTGTGTATGGTGTTAGGGAATGATCTAATCTCAAACTTTTACAAGTACCTGTTCAATTTTTCCCAGCACCACTTATTGAAGAGGCTGTCCTTTCTCCACTGTACATTCCTGCCTCCTTTATCAAAGATAAGTTGGCCATATGTGCGTGGGTTTATCTCTGGGCTTTCTATCCTGATCCACTGATCTATCTTTCTGTTTTTATGCCAGTACCACACTGTCTTGATTACTGTAGCTTTGTAGTATAGTCTGAAGTCAGGGAGCCTGATTCCTCCAGTTCCGTTTTTCGTTCTCAAGATTGCTTTGGCTATTCGGGATCTTTTGTTATTCCAAACAAATTTTGAAATTTTTTGTTCTAGTTCTGTGAAAAATGCCAGTGGTAGTTTGATAGGGATTGCATTGAATCTGTAGATTGCTTTGGGTAGTAGAGTCATTTTCACAATATTGATTCTTCCAATCCAGGAGCATGGTATATCTCTCCATCTATTTGTATCATCTTTAATGTCTTTCATCAGTGTCTTATAATTTTCTGCATACAGGTCTTTTGTCTCCTTAGGTAGGTATATTCCTAGATATTTTATTCTTTTTGTTGCAATGGTAAATGGGAGTGTTTTCTTGATTTCATTTTCAGATTTTTCATCATTAGTGTACAGGAATGCCAGAGATTTCTGTACATTAATTTTGTATCCTGCTACTTTACTAAATTCATTGATTAGTTCTAGTAGTTTTTCGGTAGCATCTTTAGGATTCTCTATGTATAGTATCATGTCATCTGCAAACAGTGACAGCTTTACTTCTTCTTTTCCAATTTGGATTCCTTTTATTTCATTTTCTTCTCTGATTGCTGTGGCTAAAACTTCCAAAACTAGGTTGAATAAGATTGGTGAGAGTGGGCAGCCTTGTCTTGTTCCTGATCTTAGTGGAAATGGTTTCAGTTTTTCACCATTGAGGACAATGTTGGCTGTGGGTTTGTCATATATGGCCTTTATGATGTTGAGGAAAGTTCACTCTATGCCTACTTTCTGCAGGGTTTTTATCATAAATGGGTGTTGAATTTTGTCGAAAGCTTTTTCTGCATC